>NC_046165.1:56742467-56915521 GCF_011064425.1 Rattus rattus | reverse complement strand
GTCTCAGGCAGGGCTCCTGCTGCTCCTGGGCCCTCCCCCACAGGAACCCAGAGGCCTTGTACAGTTTCCTCTTGGGTCAGGGATGTGGGCAGGGGTGGGCAGTGTTGGTGGTGCTGACAGCATTGTGGAATCTTAACACATAAATGCCAGGCCCACAGTAAGTGAGGACCATCTATCTGCACAGATATATAATAAGGGATTTGCTGTGTATTGGTCATTTCAGAAGTAAAGTCCCACCTTTCACTATATGCAATCAAAGATCTGCAAAGGCTGGTGCTGAAATCCAGTCCGGTCCCAATGCTTCAGAACCAGAGGAGCTAATGGTTTGCTTGACATTTAGTTCAAGGCCAAAGGGCCAAGAGAAGGAGCCACGATTTCTGAGGCTGGAGAGGGCAGCTGCCCAGCATAAGAAGGGGGTAAGCAAACTCATTTGTCTTCTGTCTTCTGTTCTAGTTGTTCCTTGGGGGATTAGATGATGCCCACCTACCTGGGCAAGGGCAATGGGCAGGCAGATTTGTTTAAATGTGTGTGGGTGCTTCGCCTGCATATATGTCTGTGCACCACATTTGTGAAGCATACACAGAGGCCAGAAATGGGTGTCAGATTCCCTGGAACCAGAATTACAGAAGGTTGTGAGCCATGCATTTGTTTTAGAAATTGAACCTGGATCTTCTGGAAGAGTGACCAGTGTACTTAACCACTGAGCCATCTCTCCAGCCCCAGATGGGCAGATCTTTACTGAGTGACAGATTCAAATGCTGCTCTCCTCTGAGACCTTCAGAGACACACACTGCAACACAATAACTTATCAGCTATGTGGGCATTTTTGGCCCAGTCAAGTTGACATATACAATGAACTGTTAGAAGTGAACCAAGACTTTGAGACATTAAAAGAGTTGCTGGAGTTTGCACAGCTGGTTAGGATTAGTTTGAACTAAGGTTAAAGCTCAGATCTCTTGATACCATATCCCTCTGCTCTACAAGGTTGCTTATATCCAATTACATCCAGCTTAGTACCTTATTCTAGGCTGCATTAAAGTGTCCTCCAGTACTTAAATGTGTTATCATAGCTTTTTTCCTAATCTCCAGGCTTCCTTCCTAATCTCCCTTAAACCAAATCTGCACATCACCCTCCCGATTAAGACACACAGAAAGGGTAGCACAGGATCAGGCTTCTGAGCTACACTTCGGTTCAATGTGGAATCTGAAACCTCAACTCGAATGCACCTCTGCCAACTTCACACTCAAGTACCCGGGCAGAAACCAAAGAGAGGAAGCAAGAGTTTAGATTCAAATATGCTGAAAATCTTCCAGATGAAAGAAAACAGTTTCAGGAATATTTGCCAAAAGTCCAGGAGGAAGCCTATGAACCACAGGCAAATGGAATTTTGTTAAAGCAGGGCCAATGCTACAGGTGATAAAAAAAAAATCGTTTGGCTAAACAACATGGATAGGACTATAACCATGGTTTTTAAGGGGGTTGAGGCAACAGGATCACAATTTCAGTTCAAGGCCAGCCTGGGCTACTTAGTGAGACCCTGTTTCCAAAAAACCTTTCTAAAGGGCTGTGAATATAGGTCTGTAGGAGAAGGTTCGTCTAGCATGTACCAGACCCTGGGTTCAATCCCCAGTAGTCCAGAGAGTTATAATTTTGTTTTAATAAAAGTAGGACAGAAAGAAGAAAGACTTCATAAATAACAGGAGACATATGTGCACACACACACACACACACACACACACACACACACACACACCTTATTGTCATCTGACTCAGAGACCTGCAGCACTGGCTGTCAATCAGGTTGGTGATACCACTTAATCTTGGCAGCAGCGTTCGATTCCCTTCTGTCATAGGCTCTGAACATACATCCATCCTACAGACATATAGACACAGTGACTCCCAGAAAACATCTAGAAAGAAACTGTGGAGGAGAACAGTATCTCTAGATACTAGGCCAAGTCTCAGCCAAGAGCGAGAGAGCAGAAGTAGAATAATCAGGGTGGCTATGTCCTTAGGAGCAGGGCAGCTGTGGACTCTGTGAGTTCAGAGAGTCACCGGTCACAGTGTAGAGGACAAAGATACAATTGTTATAAAACAGCTCTGACCCCTGCTTTCAGTATGAGCAAACCCAGTGGTAGACCTCTGTATCAACCAGTTTCAACCAGGCCAACAAGATAAGCTGTTTGATTAATATCACAGAGAAGAAAGGAAGTCAAAATGCATTAATAATTCAACATATATTTTGGCCAAATTTATGACAAAAATGAGCACAAAATACATTTGTAATGGGAATTCTTTTAAAGCACTCTCTATGCTTGCTTTGAGAAAAAAGCCCAAATTCCCAGATACGTGTATATATAATATGTAAACTCCTAAGGATAGCCTTAAATTTTAAATCTTGTGTGAGAAATGCACACTAAGGAAAATCTTTCTGAAAACAGCCATAAATGTGTATAGCAAATGTGTTCTTGTAAATCAAGAACAAGAAGGGAAAGGAGAAATGAGAGAGGCCCTGAAAGAGGCAAGTTAGAAGACGGTGTTGCCGTAAGCAGGTGTGAAAACATATTAGCAAAACCCCTTTCTTTGCAGGCTGACTGAAATAAATCTCTGACCTGTCCAAAAAACAAAATAGACTGAAATCAGGATCATAAGAAACATACATGCAGGAAGTTTGGATTAATTTAGTCAAATGCGCACTAAGGACCACACCCATGAACATATGGTCGGTGCTAATTGAATTCGGGGGTTGTTCATTGGGACTGGAGGGTCCCAAGAAGGATTGAAGAGATGTAGTGGGTGTGAACAAATTAAAATACATTGTGTGCACACATGAAGATTTCAAAGAATAAATAAAAATACTATTTTCTTTAACGTTGCATTAAAGAGAAGTATAACTATAGAGAGAGAAGAGAAAGTCATTTTCTGCCACAGGCAACACCACTCCAGACATCTCAATGATTGGGCTTCACCGTGACTGTGTCTAGAAGATTCCAGAAGTAGTACTTCACTTCCACCTGGGCAATTTTTTCGAATTACCAATACCTTGGGCTCACCCAAGAGACTATGATAACTGTTTTTTAATAAAGCCTGGCCCTGTGTGCTTTGTAAAAAGCTTCTGGGCGCCGATAATACAGGCCAGAGCCTGAGAAGCGCTGGAAGATAGGCACCAGTTAGAAAACCTGGTGCATGGGAGCCCTGATTAAGAACTACAGAGCACAGCCTCCGTAATATCAAAGCACCCATGTGCAATTCCACTCTTGATGCAACTCCAGAAGTTAAAACAGTTTCAGGAGTATTTGCACTGCATTCTCACAGCAGTGGTAGTCAGGACACCAAGAGGTAGCAGCATGGAAGTGTGCATAAGTTGCACTCTGAGGCCTCCCCTGCCCAGAGGAAGAGCCTATCGATGAGGGATGGCTCCCTTGGACTCCATTTGCTCGCAGGCTCAGTTGGCAGAGACTCCCAGAGACAGAGGAGGGCAGTGGCTGCCAAGGGCCTTCATGGATGTAGAAATGCAGTTTTACAGGATGGCTGCCCAGCAGGGCCAATGTGCCCAGTCCTACTGCACTGTATACTTAAAAGAGTCAGGAAATTTCACATGAATGTTTTAAGCTAAGTCCAGAGGGATAGATAGCTCAGTGGCTCAAAGCACTCACTGCCCTGCAGAAAACTAGGGTTTAGATTCTAACACCAATATAGGATGGGTCACAGTCATCTGTGACTCCAGTTCCAAGGGATCTGACACACTCCTCTGGCCTCTGTAGGCATTAGGCACACACAGACAAGTGGGCACACACACGTACACATAAAAAATGAAAATTAAAAATAATTAAATTCAATTAAAAACCATAATAAATTTTATATGATGTGCTATATGAAAAAGAATGTAAATCTTTTTTTAATTATATAAGATGAAAAAATACTAACCAGAAAAACTTCTCAAGGTTTTCATGAGGATATTTGTTACTTTAAAATTAATTTATTCATAATTCATTCTAATAAATCTCAAACATATTTTTGTGACTGAATAAAATAATTCTCTAGTTTATTGAAAAGAATAAATACCTATCACGAGGCAAGAACAAAATAGGATTATAAAGGAAATTAAATTACTCAATATTAGCACAGATTAAAAAGATACTATATAAAAGAATATGTTAATAGTACAGGAGTAGCAATCACAGAAAAACACACATGGTATGCACTCATTGATAAGTGGCTATTAGCCCAAATGCTGGAATTACCCTAAATGCACAGAACACATGGAACTCAAGAAGGATGACCAAAATGCAAATTCTTCACTCCTTCTTTAAAAGGGGAACAAGAATACCCTTGGGAGGGAATAGGAAGGCAAAGTTTAGAACAGAGGCTGAAGGAACGCCCATTCAGAGCCTGCCCCGCATGTGGCCCATACATATACAGCCATCAAACTAGACAAGATGGATGAAGCAAAGAAGTGCAGGCCGACAGGAACCGGATGTAGTTCTCTCCTGAGAGACACACCCAGAATACAGCAAATACATAGGCGAATGCCATCATTAAACCACTGAAATGAGAACGGGACCCCCGTTGAAGGAATCAGAGAAAGGACTGAAAGAGCTTGAAGGGGCTTGAGACCCCATATGAAAAACAATGCCAACCAACCAGAACTTCCAGGGACTAAGCTACCAAAGACTATACATGGACTGACCCTGGGCTCCAACCACATAGATAGCAATGAATAGCCTAGTAAGATCACCAGTGGAAGGAAGCCCTTGGTCCTGCCAAGGCTGGACCCCAGTGAACGTGGATTGTTGAGGGGGGGTGATAATGGGGGAGGGATGGGAAGGGGAACACCCACCCAGAAGGGAGAGGGAGGGGTTAGGGGATGTTGGCCTGGAAACCGGAAGGGGAATAACAATTAAATGTAAATAAGAAAGATGAAAAAAATAGTACAGGGGTAGAAAAAGCACATCATTTATACAAAGTAGAAAGCTGGGAAACTAACCCTGAAGATACATGGCTCACACCTTTAATCTCAGCCCACACCCAGGCAGAGACAGTGAATGTGAGTTCAAGGCCAGCCTGGCCTAAAGTTGGATAAAACAACTAAGGGTGGAACTTGGGAGATCCTTGGCAGTTAAAGTCCTTGCCATACGACTGAGGTCCTGAGTTTGAATCCCTAGCACCCGCATAAAAGTTGGATTCACATCCAGCATGTGTCTGCAATCCCAGTGTTTCTCTGGAGAGATGAGAGGTGGAGACAGGTTAATACCCAGAAACCCGGGGCCAGCTACCCTGGTGCACTCAGCAGTGAGCAATGCGCAAAACTCCAGGAAACAAAAAAAATTCTTCCAACTGAAGAATATCAACTAGATAAGTTTTAAATTGTCAAAACTAATAAAGACGGTGTAAACATCACACTGGGAAAATGCTATTTTAAAAAAGGGCAGATGTGAATAAAGGGTAAGACAGAATCTGAAAAAATATGTAAAATATAGTCACTGGACTAAAACCTCAAAGAATAAATTAAGCAGCAAGCGAGTTTCAGATAAAATGAGCTTTAAAACATTGGACATGAGTTCAGAGTTAATAACTCAGGCTGAAGGATGCAGAATGAAAGAAGCATGATATAAAAAAGTCATAAAGTGGTTAAGAGATATGGAAAATGCAGTACAGGGAGAAAGTCCAGCGTTCATTTAGTAAGAGTTCCAAAAGGCTGCAGGGAGGATCCAAGGGATAACGGCCAAGAGTTTCCCAACATGAGTTAATTCATATTACATACATTGTAGAGCTTTACCATGCTCCCTGCTCTGCACTGGGGACTAGGGAGAAAGGAGCAAATGAAAGGAATAAAACATTCCTAAGTTTATTTTTTAATTTTATGTGCATGTGCCTGAGGATATATGAGAATCACGTCGTGCATGCAGGAATTCCTGGAGGCCAGAAGGGGACACTGGAGCCCCTGAAGCTGGAATTACAGGCAGTGGTAAATTACTGTGTGGTTGCTGGGAACTGAACCTGGGTCCTTTGCAAGCAGTAAGAGCTCTTAACTGCTGAGAAATCTGTCCAAATCCAGAAAAAAAAAATGAAGCACAATATAAGGCTTAATTGTAAGCATTTGCTGCATAACAAGTAGTCTCCAGGTCTCAGTGACTTACAAGGCTTTGTTTGTGTTTCATATCATATGAGAGTTTCAGGTTCCCTGCAGCTTTGTTCCAGACTGTGGGTTAACTGCCAATACCTCATATATTCCAGAGACAGACAGAAGAGTGGGTCCCACTCCGGACATACACCTGTAGTGGCAAAGAGCAAACGTGAAAAAAATGGATGTGATGGCATGCACTTGCAACTGTAGGACTGGAGAGCGAGAAACAAAAGAATCCCTGGAGCTAGCTGGCCACCTAGTATAGCTTAGTCAGCAAGTTCCAGGCCAATGAGAGACCCTGTTTCAAAAAACCAAGATGGATAGCCTCAAAGGAACCACATCAAAGTTGACCTCTGGCCTCCACACACACACACAGAAGAAAATTCAGAAAGATCCAAATGTTCATCAATTGATAAACGGGTAAATAAATAAGGTCTTCCTGTGCAAATGATCAATATACAGCCAGGAAATGGTAACAGAGAAGGAACCCATGGTAAGGCACGATGGATCTTGAAAACCTTTGATTGAGTGAAAGATGACACAGTATGGAGTCACTTATGTAAAATGTTCAGAATAGAAAAGTCTATAGAGACAGGACCTAAGTAAGGTACTAGGGGATTGGGAGAGACTGGTAATGACTGGAGTTTTTCAGGGTGATTTTAAAAAAACCTTGTTATTAATATGGACGGTAGAAGGAACAATACCCAATTTGTTCTTTGAAGCCACAATTACTCTGATACCTAAACCACACAAAGACCCTACAAAGAAAGAGAACTTCAGACCAACTTGCCTTATGAGTATCGATGTCAAAATACTCAATAAAATTCTTGAAAACCAAATCCAAGACCACATCAAAATGATCATTCACCATGATCAAGTAGGGATGTAGGAATGGTTCAATATGTAGAAATCCATCAACATAATCCACTATATAAACAAACTCAAAGAAAAAAAACCCCACATGATCATCTCATTAGATGCTGAGAAAGCATTTGACGAAATTCAACACCCCTTCATGATAAAAGACTTGGAAAGAATAGGAATTCAAGGCCCATACCTAAACATGGTAAAAAGCAATATACGTCAAACCAGTACCTAACATTAAACTAAATGGAGAGAAACTTGAAGCAATCCCACTAAAATCAGGGACTAGACAAGGCAGCCCACTCTCTCCCTACTTATTTAATATAGTTCTCGAAGTCCTAGCCAGAGTAATCAGACAACAAAAGGAGATCAAGGGGATACAGATTGGAAAAAGAAGAAGTCAAAATATCACTATTTGCAGATGATATGATAGTATATTTAAGTGATCCCAAAAGTTCCACCAGAGAACTACTAAACCTGATAAACACCTTCAGCAAAGTGGCTGGGTATAAAATTAACTCAAACAAATCAGTAGCCTTCCTCTACACAAAAGAGAAACAAGCCGAGAAAGAAATTAGGGAAACGACACCCTTCATAATAGTCCCAAATAATATAAAATACCTCCATGTGACTTAACCAAGCAAGTAAAAGATCTGTATGATAAGAACTTCAAGTCTCTGAAGAAAGAAATTGAAGAAGACCTCAGAAGATGGAAAGATCTCCATGCTCATGGATTGGCAGGATTAATATAGTAAAAATGGCTATTTTACCAAAAGCGATCTACAGATTCAATGTCCCCATCAAAATACCAATCCAATTCTTCAGAGAGTTAGACAGAACAATTTCCAAATTCATTTGGAATAACAAAAAACCCAGGATAGCTAAAACCATCCTCAACAGTAAAAGAACTTCCAGGGGAATCACTATCCCTGAACTCAAGCAGTATTACAGAGCAATAGTGATAAAAACTGCATGGTATTGGTACAGAGACAGACAGATAGACCAGTGGAATAGAATTGAAGACCCAGAAATGAACCCACACACCTACGGTCACTTGATTTTTGACAAAGGAGCCAAAACCATCCAATGGAAAAAAGATAGTGTTTTCAGCAAATGGTGCTGGTTCAACTGGAGGTCAGCATGTAGAAGAATGCAGATCGATCCATGCTTATCACCCTGTACAAAGCTTAAGTCCAAGTGGATCAAGGACCTCCACATCAAACCAGATACACTCAAACTAATAGAAGAAAAAGTGGGGAAGCATCTTGAACACATGAGCACTGGAGAAAATTTCCTAAACAAAACACCAATGGCTTATGCTCTAAGATCAAGAATCGACAAATGGGATCTCATAAATCTGCAAAGCTTCTGTAAGGCAAAGGACAAAAGGGCAACCAACAGATTGGGAAAAGATCTTTACCAATCCTATAACTGATAGAGGACTTATATCCAAAATATACAAAGAACTCAAGAAGTTAGACCAAGAGGGAGACAAATAACCCTATTAAAAATGGGGTTCAGAGCTAAACAAAGAATTCACAGCTGAGGAATGCCGAATGGCTGAGAAACACCTAAAGAAATGTTCAACATCTTTAGTCATAAGGAAATGTAAGTCAAAACAACCCTGAGATTTCACCTCACACCAGTGAGAATGGCTAAGATCAAAAACTCAGGTGACAGCAAATGCTGGCAAGGATGTAGAGAAAGAGGAACACTCCTCCATTGTTGGTGGAATTGCAGACTGGTACAACCATTCTGGAAATCAGTCTGGAGGTTTCTCAGAAAATTGGACATTGAACTACCTGAGGACCCAGCTATATCTCTCTTGGGCATATACCCAAAAGATGCCCCAACATATAACAAAGACACGTGCTCCACTATGTTCATAGCAGCCTTATTTATAATAGCCCAAAGCTGGAAAGAACCCAGATGCCCTTCAACGGAGGAATGGATACAGAAAATGTGGTACATCTACACAATGGAATATTACTCAGCTATCAAAAACAATGACTTTATGAAATTCATAGGCAAATGGATGGAACTGGAAAATATCATCCTGAGAGAGGTAACCCAATCACAGAAAAACACACATGGTATGCACTCATTGATAAGTGGCTATTAGCCCAAATGCTTGAATTACCCTAGATGCACAGAACACATGAAACTCAAGAAGGATGACCAAAATGAATGCTTCACTCCTTCTTTAAAAGGGTGTTCCTTGAGAGGAATAATAGGGAGGCAAAGTTTACAACAGAGGCAGAAGATACACCCATTCAGAGCCTATCCCACATGTGGCCCATACATATACAGCCACCCAATTAGATAAGATGGATGAAGCAAAGAAGTGCAGGCTGACAGGAACTAGATGTAGATCTCTCCTGAGAGACACAGCAAGAATACAGCAAATACATAGGCGAATGCCAGCAGCAAACCACTGAACTGAGAACAGGACCCCCGTTGAAGGAATCAGAGAAAGGACTGAAAGAACTTGAAGGGGTTCAAGACCCCATATGAACAACAATGCCAACCAACCAGAGCTTCCAGGGACTAAGCCACTACCCAAAGACTACAGATGGACTGACCCTGGGCTCCAACCTCATAGATAGCAATGAATAACCTAGTAAGAGCACCAGTGGAAGGGGAAGCCCTTGGTCCTGCCAAGACTGAACCCCCAGTGAACGTGATTGTTGGGGGGAGGGAGCTAATGGGGGGGAGGATGGGGAGTGGAAAACCCATAGAGAAGGGGAGAGAGAGGGGTTAGGGGAATGTTGGCCAGGAAACCGGGAAGGGGAATAACAATTGAAATGTAAATAAGAAATACCCAAGTTAATAAAGATGGGGGGAAAAAAAGAACACACATGGTATATACTCACTGATAAGTGGAAATTAGTTCAGAACTTGGAATACCCAAGATACAATTCACAGACCATATGAAGCTGAAGAAGAAGGAAGACCAAAGTGTGGATGCTTCAGTCCTTCTTAAAGGGGGAAAAACATTCACATGAAGAAGAGAGTAGGAGGGACTTGGGAGGAAGAGAGGAGGAACAAAAGGGGAGGAGAAACAGGTATGAGAGAAGACAAGGACATTATACAGAGGGTCAAGAATTTGAACAGAGATGTTCAAATGGGGGTTGGGAACTGGGGATAACCACCAGCAAGTCCCAGTTGCCAAGAAAGCAAGAGGCTCCCAGAACTCAACAGGGATGAGATTAGCTAAAATACCCAACAAAGGGAAGGGAGAATCTGTGGAGACCATATCCAGAGGTTAGGAATGGCCCCCTGTTGAGGGGATGGGGCCACCCACCGTTATCAAAATTTTAACCCAGAACTGATCCTGTCTAAAGGAAATGCAGGGACAAAGAGTGGAGCAGAGACTGAAGGAAAGGCTATCCAGAGACTGCCCCACCTGGGGATCCATCCCATATGCAGCCACCAAACCCAGTCACTATTGCTGATGCCAAGAAATGCTTGCTGACAGGAGCCTGAAATCAATGTCTCCTGAGAGGCTCTGCCAGAGCCTTATTGATACAGATGAGGATGGTTGCTGCTAACCATTGGGCTGAACAAGGGGACCCCAATGGAGGAGTTAGAGAAAAGACTGAAGGAGCTGAAGGAGTTTATATCCCTATAGGAAGAACAACAATATTAACCAACCAGACCCCACCAGAGCTCCCAGGGGCTAAACCACCAACCAAAGAGTACACATGGAAGGATCCATGACTCCAGCTGCATATGTAGCAGAAGATGCCATTGTCTTACACCAATAGGAGGAGAAGCCTTTGGTCCTGTGAAGGTTTAATTCCCCAGTGTAGGAAAATGCCAGGGCAGTGAGGTGGGAGTGGGTGGGTAGGAGGGGGAGCATCGTCATAGAAGCAGGGGAAGGGGGAAAGGGAGATGGGAGAGATGGAACCAGGAAAGGGGATAAAATTAGAAATGTAAATACATAAAATATTCAATAATAAAATAAAATAAAGAATGAGCAGCAGCAGATGGTAGCAAAAAAATTAATATGGATGGTGGTGATAGATGTATCACCCCTGGATACACTAAAAACCATTGAATGGTCTATAGCAAGTGAACTATAGCTCACTAAAGCCATTAAAACATCCCATGGGCAGCCACTAAAAGAGTAGAAACAAAGTCTATGTTTAACTTCTAAGCCAACAGAGGTTAAGAGGCTCACTGTTCCTTCCAGGTATGCTAGGAGAAGAATAGAGACAGCCAAGAAAGAGCTAAGAAGTAAAGACAACACAAAATAACAGGGCATTCAGAAATGCTGAAAGAAAGGGGTGATACCTTCATGCAGTGTGACACTGGCAGTCACTGCTATTCAAAGAGCTATTTTCCCTTGCTGAGAGTCCTTAGTGTTAGAAGTCTGAGGCATCCACTTGAAGCATGCTGGGGAGGGAGGTGATGGCTATGATGGGGCACTGAGTGTGGGCTTTTTTTAGTCAATCAAATACATGCTTTATTTCCTTTTGAAAAAGCAGAAACAGGCTGGCATGGTAGTACCTGTCTATAGGCCCAATACTCAGTCGGTGCTCTTTTCTTTTTTTTGGAGCTGAGGACCGAACCCAGGGCCTTGCGCTTGCTAGGCAAGCGCTCTACCACTGAGCTAAATCCCCAACGGCCCAATATTCAGGAAGCCAAAGCAGAGAGAGGTACCATGAACTCAAGACCAACAGCTGCTACAAAACCAAAACAAAAAGACCCCCCCTCCCTGCCAAAACCCCAAACAGTAAGGTCATTGTCATTATCTATTGCATCACCTAGTACTTAAGATATCTCTTAATCAACCATAGCAATGGCATGGGCAACACTCGTGTATGTACACTTATACAGAGAGGAGGTTCTGTTAACACACAGTTGAAGGTCTTTAAATGATCACACTGTTTAAGAGGTTGAGAAAATAACTCACTTGATTATGCAGATTTTTGCTGTTCTTCCAGACATGCATGTATGAAATCACCATGTCTTAACATTGCAGCCATGCACCATGTCAAGTCATGAGATTTGACTAAGGGGGTTCCCATACATGAGATGGTCCTAAGTCATTATATTGGCTAGTAATGTCACAGCCATTTTCGTTTTCTAAGTATAGAACATGCTAGGATCTTCACAGAGCAACAATGTCAGTCCTCTGGTGGTGCATTTCTCAGAACACATCAGTGTCCTGCAGGGATGTGACTATAAGGATAGACAGATACAATGCCCATTAGTCAGACATGAGTTGGGTAGTAAATTTGATGTAGTTATTTATATAACTAATTAGAAAAAGAGAAGGAAGGCAGACTCCAGCTTCCTAGCACTGTGTGGAAACTATGCTCCCTCTTCCCAGAAAGGCGCATTTGTCTAATGCACAGATTCGCAGACCTCAGAAGGGGCCCCAGAGTACTTAGAATTCATAGCTTTGGGCTGGGGAGATGGCTCAGCTCATAAAAGTGCTTGCTACTGCAGAGTTCAGATCCCCAGAATCCTGACAAAAGCAGGAACACATGTGTCTGCAACGCCAGCTCACCCTGAGGAACCATAGGAGGCAGAGACAGGAGAATCCCTGGGAGCTGGGGAGCAGCTAGCCTGGCTTAGGCAGCAGTGAAGAGACCCTGCCCCAAACAAGATGGGAAGGGAGGGCTGAGTGTGGAACGGTGACCTCTGACCCTTGCACATGCACCTCGACACACATGCTCACACCCGCACGTGCAGCACACACACACACACACACACACACACACACACACACACAGAAGGCTGAAATGTCCTCTAGGACTCAGGCTAGTTAGATCTGACAGCCCACAATACTTTAGACAGTCAAATTAGCCTCATCTTGTTCTCATTCTGGAGGACAGGTTTCCCAGTCTTTTCTGAGTTACTTTCCTTCTCCCTCCCTGCTAGTCCCTGTTTTCATCAAACAGGAAGCCTTGAATGCCTTTCCCTGCCAGCTATTCAGGAGGCCATTCCCTCTGGAGCTGGCGACACACAACCTATTAATAAGCAAACAGAATGAACTGGCTCTCTCTCCTCATAGCTAAATTCCTCAGCCACCGATTTCTCAAACACTTCCCTTTAGGGTTTTCCTGTGGAGTCCCATTCATTTACAGGGAATGTGGAAAATTGTTTAATGCTTCTTGTTGTAAGCAAATGCTGATTCCATGTGGAGAATCAAACGCCTCCCTTCTCTGTGGCTTTCCAAACCCATCTGGTGGCCCTGGCAAAGCCGGAGCATTGCTGTGAGCATATGTGCCTCCCTTGCTGGAACGAGGAGACCGGGCTGTGCATGCAAATCTCTCATTTCATTCACATGCCTCGTGTTTGCCTTGCACTTCAGCTAAACCATGCTCTTGTGCTTTGCCTCAGTTTCCCCAACTGTGAAACAGTGGCAAGGGTCTGTTGTGCGACAGAACTTTTTCTGAGGAGACACACATTAATCACCCCAGATAGGAAGCCCACAACAGACCAATGAATGGGTACCGCCATAGTCTAACTTGGTGAACAAGTGAGTTTTATTAGGGTTACTTACAGGAATATGGGTGAAGGGTTATTTACAGGGGCAGAAATGACTTTAAAGACAGCTGCATCTTCGAAGTCCACCCTGGTATAGGTGACAGCCCACAGAACTGGTATCTTGAGGCACACTGCACGGCCTGCAGGCAGTCCAACAGGTTAGATAGTCATTTCCAAGCAGCTTGTCTGGTTTCTGCTTCTTCCAGGCAGCAGATTTGGTCCCAGAGTTGTCTTTGTAGCTTGACTTGTCTGGAGAGCAACCGTCAGTCTTTATCACTTACTAGGGCAGGGACAGACCTAGTGAACCTGGTCAGTTTAAGGGACTTCCTTAAGCCATTTTGAGCTGTTTATCTTACTACTTAAGGAGCTTCCTGCTGGAAGCAATACTTTAATCTCAGAGGAAACTGTTGTCAGACAATAGGATTTCAGTTTGTTACATCTTTGTTTCACTTAATTTAGCCAGGTACAGTGACTCCTTTACACCTGGCCTGGCTGTGAAACACGGTGGAAGAGAGTAAAGCTTACAGAGTAAAGCTCGAATGCTTCCTATCGTTTTAGACTCCAAAGAAAGATAAAGAGACAATGTCAACAGAAAACTCTGGGCTCTGAAGCTGTGTTCACTGGTAGGATAGTGATATCCCTACTATGAGGGCAACCAACGTTTTTCTGATTGGATTTGAAGCTTGCTCCATATTTTAGTTAGGATTTTGTTGCTGTGAAGAGACGCCATGACCAAGGCAACTCTTATAAAGGCAACCATTTAATTGAGACTGGCTTACAGGTTCAGAGGTCCAGTATCATCGTGGTGGGAGCATGGCAGTGTGCAGGCCGACAGTGCTGGAGAAGGAGCTGTGAGCTCTACATCTACAGAAGCTTGATCTGAAGGCAGTCAGGAAGAGACTGTCTCCCACAGCAGCCTGCAGCAAGGTCTCTTCTGCCCTGGGTGGGGTTTAAGCATAAGACCTCAAAGCCCTCCCCACAGTGATTCACTTCCTTCAACAAGGTTACACCTCTTAATAGTGCCACTTGTCACGGGGTCAGGCATATCCAAACCACCACAGTTCATGAAAGGAGTTTATATTAATACTGTACACTTAGTCAAAAACCCATAGCTCAGAAGGTCATAAACCTTAGCAGGGAAGCCTACTACTGTGTTTTTCTAAACAGTTATGTAAAATAGTGCTCTAAATATTTGTATTTGTACCTAAGGAGTAGGGCTGCTCTCAGTCTTGGTCAAAGAAGTTTCTGTTTGCAGTGAGTAAAGGATGGTTAAGCCAGAGACTCCTAACTGGTCAACCTGCTAAGAATAAACGAGGGCCAAGCCTTAAATGAGACATCTGTACCTCTACACCCACCCCAGGTTCAGAGAGCATGGCAGAGAGGAATAGAAAGATGAAGAGCCAGTGGATGTGGAAACTGCTGTGAAATACTGTCTTCCAGACATGACACAGCTGCTACACTTGTGAACTAACAGCAGCCATGGCTCCCACGCAAGACTAAGCCCACTGACGTCCTATTATGGATTGAGGAGGGGTTCAGGAGGCCACCCACTTCCCTGAAGAGCTAATGGGCTATTAATGGTTTCTGATACTGGTGGAGTGGGGGGCTCATTCATTACTGTTATGTATCTGGGGCTGGTGTCTATATGTGTGGGGGGAGTCATAGTCATTAGTGTTATAGCCACTGGTAAGTTGCTGTTTCTCAGGTAAATAACCCCTTACCCACACTCATGGAAGCAACCATAATTAGATGCAGTGAGCTACAGAAAAAAGGGGAAAGTAGGAGAGGGAACTTGCTGGGGAGAAGAAAGGGTTCAATGGAAGGGAGAAGGGGAAAAGAGGGTAATTGAGGGGCTATGATCAAAGCAAGCCATGTGTGTGTGTGTGTGTGTGAGAGAGAGAGAGAGAGAGAGAGAGAGAGAGAGAGACAGACAGACAGACAGACAGACAGACAGACAGACAGAGAAATACAGACAGGCAGACAGACAGAGACAGAGAGGGGAAAAACAAAGGCAGAGAGACACAAAGAGAGATTGTAAAAGCTCAAGCCTAAAGTAGAGGTGCATACCTTTAATCCCAGCACTTGGGAGGCAGAGGCAGGCAGATCTCTAGTTTAAAACCAGACTGGTCTACAGAGCAAGTTCAAAAACAGCCCTAGTGGGCTACATAGAAAATCCCTGTCTCAAAAAAAAAAAAGCCTAAAAGAAGAGAGAGGGTCAGTTTCTCAATTCTGAATTGCATTCTTCACCCTGGTGTTTTCTCAGTTTGGTTAAACAAAGCTGAGAATTCTTCCACCAGAGGTAAAGGACGTGAATCTAGCCAGTAGAAGGCATTGCATCTTAGTACTGTTGAGCTCATTTTGCCTTCTAATCTTGATTTCCGTCTTAATGATTTGTTTCAGGAATAAAAACCCTCTGCAGGGGTTGGGGATTTAGCTCAATGGTAGAGCTTGCCTAGGGAAGCACAAGGCCCTGGGTTCGGTCCCCAGTCAAAAAAAAAAAAAAAAAAAAAAAAAAAAAAAAACCAAAAAAACCCTCTGCATCCATTCTGCTCATTTTCTGTCTTTGTTCCGGTTTCAGTTGGGCCAAAAGGCACCTTTCTTCCTGGTATCATCATCAGTAACAATAGCCTCTGAGCCTGTATACTTTGGGGTGATCTGGTCAGCAGCGGCGCAGATGATCAGACGTATAATGGCCAGATCGATATACCCATGTCATTTTCGGGATGCCCGGGCTCTGAGATACGCTGACTTCCCTTGGACAGCGTCCTGTGCCAAAGCTCTGAGAGCCCTTCTTGCCAGGCTTCATTTTGGGAAACATACCGAGCATGGTTATTACGTGAAGAAAGCACAAGTTTAGATGATTCCTTGGTGTGAGAGGCGACTCTAACTTTATAATCTAGTATAAACTATAAAGTAGGTTAAGCTCCATCAGGTTTCCTCACAAGGCGGTGATTTCTGAAGCATTCATTGTGCTCCTGTGGGTCTGCTCGCTTGAACAGAGACACCACAGTCCTCCTGCTTTCTCCAACTCCCAACTACACTAGGAAGAGAGAACGCGGCTCCGTTATATACTCCGCTCGTCTGAAAAAGGAAGCACGCTCAATCAGATCTCACTTTGCACAGTAGCAAGGGGTCAGGAAAAATGCCTTGCTTTGTGAATCCAAGTAATATATGTGTTTATTTTATGTGTATGGGTACTTTGTCTGCATATACGTCTGTGCACCCTGTGTATGGCTGGTGCCCTCAGAGGCCGGGTTGGGCCTGGCAAATTGAACTCAGGTCATCATTCTTAGTGGCAAGCATCTTTACCCAGTGAGTCATCTTGATCCTTTTAAATTATTGATTTAATCTCCTTATTCGTTATTAGCCTGTTTACATTTCCTGTCTGTGATTCAGGGTTTGTAGAGTGTGTGTTGCTACAAATGTATCCCATTACTTCAAGGTTGTCCCTCGTGACTGATTTTTTAATCATGTGCGTTGCTGTGGCATTGGTTCTAATGTCTCTTTTGTTTCAGATCTGTTTTCTTTCCATCTCTCTTTTACTCCTAGTTAATTTTGGCAAGAGTATATCAGTTTTGTTGATCTTTCAAAACACAGCGTTAGGGTGATTTTTCTTTCAGTTTTCCATTTTACTAATTTCCACACTGGTCTTTATCCTTCCTTCTGAGAGCTGTAAGCTTAGTTTGTTCTCCTGGTTCCCTGAGATGTGAAGTTTCAGCTAGCTTTCTAGTTGCCTATGAATCAGTCTTTGACTTGTTGGTTGTTTAAAGGGGCGTTGTCCAACTTCCACCAGCTTAGGGATTTTCTGGTTTTAAGTCCTCATCTTGCTCTATTGTGACTAGAAGGTATTATTACTTTGTCTAACTGCAGCAGCTCCTGGCTTTCCTGGAGGGCGATTGTAAGTCTGTTTGCTTGCTTTGCTTTCACTTACAGAGACTTTGTTTTCAGCCCAGTATTTACTGGCTCTTGGAGACTGGAAAACATCACACGTTCTGCTGATGTTGGCTGGGAT
Organism: Rattus rattus; assembly: GCF_011064425.1. NCBI lineage: Eukaryota > Metazoa > Chordata > Mammalia > Rodentia > Muridae > Rattus > Rattus rattus. The sequence continues at coordinate 56,898,016 of NC_046165.1, read as the reverse complement.
ACTCTGTGCATGGTACTTAGGTCCAATAGATCTTTGTTTCCTTTTTGAGTCCAAGTGTCATGTATACCAGGCTGGCATCAAACTCACTATATGGCCAAGGGTTACCTTCATCTTGGATCCTCCTGCCTCCCCTTTCCAAGTCCTGTTATGGCAAACATGCGCCATTAGATTCAATTTTATGCCATCCTGGAGACTGAACTGCTCCATGTTTAGCAAGCACTCTAAAGAGTGAGCTATATTTACAGTCCCAGAGTCCTCCTTTTGAATGTATCTTCTCTTTGGTTGTCTTATGTTCCTTTGCGAGCAGGTTATTGAAGTATCCTACTTTTCCTGCGTGGCTTAGTCTCCTTTAGATTCAGTCAAAGACTGCTCCATATAGTGAGACTCTCCAGTGTTCACACACAGATATTTGTACATAGATATAGTATCATATATTCATGAGTGTTTGACCCTTTATCTTTAGAATACATCTTTCTTTGTATATAACAGCAATGGTGTTACTGAAAACCTACAGAATAGTTTTTCCAGCTCTGTTTTAGTTATGGTTTGCTTCTGCCGTAACCAATCTTAAGTGTCCACTCAGATTAAAAGCTCCTAGGTGATTGGTGAAGCGCCCTTCTGGTGTGGCTATGATGTCATCTCTACATCATGAGGGCTTTGCTTCAGTCAGCGCTCTAACCCACTGGTGGGTTAAAAATTAGAATCAGTTATTGGGAAGGGAAGTATGGGATAAATATATTTCTTTTTATTTCTGTCTTTTCATTGAAAATAGATTAGTCTCCCCTCTCCCCATACCTCCCAGTTTCTTCCCCACCTCCCCTTCTGATCTACACTCTTTCTGTTTCTCCGTAGGGAAAAAACCAAACAGGTTTCTGAAGAATAAATCCTAATAGACAGTGTAGAGCGGGTGACTAGGCCCTCCGGGAGCTGCTTCTTTCTGTTTGTCTGATCCTGCTGATCTTTGACTGCAGAGCTTAACCCATTTACATTCACACAGTAGCTGACACCAAAGATTCATTGTTACCTTTGTGTTGTTTGGTCCATCAGCTTCTCCTCCACCCCCTCTTTCTCGCTGCTTTCCTTTGTGTTCTTCTAACTTTTGTCATCAGGAGCTTTTATTTCACTCTCAATTTCCTTTTATGAATAGCCATACCTCAGAGATATTGATGGTTCCGTTCCAGACCACCGCAATAAAGTGCACATTGCAATAAAGCAAGTCATGTGGATTTTTTTATTTCCCGATGCAAATAAAAGTGATGTTTATATTTCGCTGGTAGTTTATTAAGTGTCAAACAGAATTGTATCTTTAAAAACCATACATATGCCTTAATTAAAAAACACTCTGCAGCTAAAAATACCAATGATCATCTAAGTCCTTAGCAGATTGTACTCGGTTTTGCTCCTACAGTGATGTTACTGACTGATGGCTGGGCAGGTGCTAGGGATGACTGAAGTTGAACTAGCTGTGACAATTCCTTAAAAGAAGACAACATACAGCACATACCTTGGTTGCCAGACAGAGAGAAAGCAGTCTTGAACAGGCCAGGAAACCCTCCCTGGTGGCCAGCTTCCATGGTGCTAGGATAGTTGCTGTGGGCGAAAGAGCATTGATTTTGTCTTACCCAGCTCTGCATGGGTATAGACCCACCTGCCAGGCAAGCTGTGCCCACTGCTGCAATAGTGGCATGACTGTTTATGGGGTAACTAACCACTCTCTTGATTGGATTTGAGGCTTCCTCCATGAGAGAACCATACCTAGTACTATAAACACTGTCAAAAATCCATGGCTAGGGAAGCCAGAGGCCTTAGGGGAGAGGCTATTGATACAATTTTCTAAATAGCCATTTTGTCAAACTGCCTTCTAAATATATATGCTTCTATCCACAGATGTGTGCTATTCTCAAGCTTGGTCAGAGAATTGTCTCCATCCAAGAATAAGCCATTGAGAATGTTCAGCAATGGATGGAACTTTTTTGTTTTTTACTAGATAGCGTTTATTAAACACATTTGTATGCTGCAATTTAAAAATGTATTACTTTTAAAATCATTTAGTTTCTCTTAGCCACGGGGATATGTTTAAGGTCTGCCCTGCGCAGGACAGCAGACAGCGTGGGCTTCTACATACAACCTTTCCCCCAAGCCTCTGAATAAAGTGCTTCAACAACAACAACAACAAAAAAAATCATTTAGTTTTTTTTTTTCATCTTTATTAACTTGAGTATTTCTTATTTATATGTCGATTGTTATTCCCTTCCCGATTTCCCGCCAACATCCCCTAATCCTCCCCTCCCCCTTCTCTGGGTGTTCCCCTCCTTATCCTCCCCCATTACCGCCTCCCCCAACAATCATGTTCACTGGGGGTTCAGTCTTGGCAGGACCAAGGGCTTCCCCTTCCACTGGTGCTCTTACTAGGCTAATCATTGCTATCTATGAGGTTGGAGCCCAGGGTCAGTCCATGTATAATCTTTGGGTAGTGGCTTAGTCCCTGGAAGCTCTGGTTGGTTGGCATTGTTTTTCATATGGGGTCTCAAGCCCCTTCAAGCTCTTTCAGTCCTTTCTAAGATTCCTTCAACGGGGGTCCTGTTCTCAGTTCAGTGGTTTGCTGCTGGCATTAGCCTATGTATTTGCTGTATTCTGGCTGTGTCTCTCAGGAGAGATCTACATCCGGCTCCTGTCTGCTTGCACTTCTTTGCTTCATCCATCTTGTCTAGTTTGATGGCTGTATATGTATGGGCCACATGTGGGGCAGACTTTGTATGGGTGTTTCTTCTGCCTCTGTTCTAAACTTTGCCTCCCTATTCCCTCCCAAGGGTATTCTTGTTCCCCTTTTAAAGAAGGAGTGAAGCATTCGAATTTTGGTCATCCTTCTTGAGCTTCATGCGTTCTATGCATCTAGGGTAATTCGAGCATTTGGGCTAATAAACCACTTATCAATGAGTGCATACCGTGTGTGTTTTTCTGTGATTGGGTTACCTCACTCAGGATGATATTTTCCAGTTTGGATGGAACTTCTACATCAACCCCACCCCCACCCCATCTCCAAAAGGCTCAGGAAATTTTGCAGAAGAGGAGGAAGAAAACAATGTTCATAGAGAGTCACTTTTTTTTTAAACTAAGCAGTCTTTAATGGAAGTCCTGCATGCAAGTCCTCTGCTCCTGCATCTTCTCCATCATTTCTTCCCTGAACTTTCCCTTCTCCTGTCCTCCTTGACAGGACTTGGCTTTCCTCTCCAGGATCTTCTTGCGGTCCTTGTCCAGCTTTAGCCTGGTGATACCCACCTTGCTGGGGTGGATGCCCACATGGGCAGTTGTGCCATTATCCTTTTTCTAACTGGATTCGTTCAACGTAGATGATGTATTTCTTCCTGGACACTTGGACCACTTTGCCATCTTCTGGCATTTGTAGTGTTCTCAGACAACCTGAACTTTATCCTCCTTTCGAATGGCTGTAAACAGAACACTGTACTTCAGTCTCAGCTCTTTGACAACTGGAAGACGTGATCTTCCTCTTAACGTGTGAGGTGCACTGAATGCTGTTTGTGGTTCTGGCTTTGGTCAGGAGTCACAGAGGGATTGAGTTTCATTTCGGCAGCTGTGATCCAGCAATGGCCGCAAAAGGAAAGACGAGAGTCACATTTCCTTAAGAATGTGTAGGTTGAGCATGCCCCAGTGGATGAGGTCATGTTCTGGTGCATATAAAAAGCATATAAACTGGATCCAGCGGGATAAGAAGAAAACAGGGGGAAATGAGTTTGCGAGGAAAATGTGGTCTTGGGGGGGAGTTAGAGGTGGGAAATGAGGGATGGATACAATCAAGACACATTGTATATATGCACAAAAATTTCAAAGGATAAATATTGTTTAAAATTGACAATGAAGTTTGACATATCAATGGACCCCTCCTATCAGGAAAGATTATTTCTGTGTTGTGCCATGCTATTTGAGAGCAATTTACTCACAGAATTTCTTTCAGAGTCTTCTCTCAAGCCCTATCTCTGCCTTCCCGTCTGAGTATGTAATGCTCTACATCTTTTGCTGTCATTTCAATCAAGTCCCTAGTAGTTCCCAAGGAACAGACACCTTCTGACTGCTCATGAGAAGCACCTCATCAGCCACTAAAGTTTTACAGTGAGATTATAGCAACCATTCAGTCATCTCGCCAGGACTCATTTCTAACCGTAGGTGTCTTTAGTTATTCTCTCCAATATAGCCTTGAACCCCTCAAAGTCACCTATGAGTGTTAAAACTTACTCAGCCAAACTCATCAATGTTGGTGATTTCACCTCCTCTTCTGCTGATTGGATCTGCTTCATGCAGAATGTGTGTGTGTGTGTGTGTGTGTGTGTGTGTGTGTGTGTGTGTGTGTGTGTGTGTGTAAACTTGAGAGTGAAATTAAAAGGTATGACTTGACTATTAGCTTTAATTGTCAACTTGACACCTGGGAATCACCCGGAAAGAGTCCCAATAAAGGACCATCCACATTGAGTTGTCCTAGGGGCATGTCTGTGAGGGATTGTGTTAAATAAATTAATTGATATGGGACGATTCAGCACACTTTGGGCAGTATCATTCCCTAAGGAGGGGCTTCTGAACTACATAAGAGTGCAAAAATCAAGCTGAGCACACATAAGTAAACATTCATCTGCTTCTTTGCTCTTGACTATGGATGTGATGTGACTATGGGCTGTTTGAAGTTCTACAATAATGTACTGAAACCTGGATTTGCAAGCCCTTTGTCCCCCAGCTAGCTTTTTGTCAAAAATGAAACCAGGACAGCCTGTATATTCTATTGATAGTTCTTTGTGGTTATTGTTGCAAGCCATAACATGTTAAAGTTATAGCTGACTATTCAAACTTCAACGGCATACAAAAATTCTATTCCCATATGCTTGGTCTACTGCCCTATCTTATTACATCTTTATATAATGCATACTCACTAACTTAGATTTATAATTTGTTTTTGCAATTTAAGTTCATTCATACAAGAATTAAAAGTGAGTGTGTAGCAAAATTACCACACTACAATTTACTGTTTGTGTGTATAAATTTATTCTATTTATCAGAATTTGATTTGTGGGACTGTCTGTCATCCATTTCTTCCTGCCAAATGACTTCCTTCAATATTTACTGCTGAAAAGGTCTTGCAATAATTAACTCCTATAGTTTTTGTTTACCTAAAGAAGCTTTAAATTCTTTTTTTTTTTTTTTTTTTTTTTTTAGTTGAAGAACACCTTTGGCTTGGTTTCCAACACTTGTTAATAACACCCCACCCTATCTGGCCTTCTAGGTTTCTGCTTTGTGCTTTAGCAAAGCTCACCTGCATGCAATGAGCTGTTGTCTTCTTGCCCTTAAAAAAAATGTTCCCATTTTTTTGTCTTGGAACTTTAACTATCCGGGTCTCCTACCTTGTTTTCAGTGAAGGTATTAGGTTTCTTGGATGTGCATGTCCAGTTTTCCCTCCTTTAATTTAAGAAATTTCTGGCCATTATTTCATCAAATAAATTCTCTGCTTCTTTCTTAGCCTTCTGGAACTTTACTAATAATGCACTGCGCTGAATTCCTTGGCATCAGCATCCTACCAGCTCCAGCATCCTACCAGCTCCAGCATCCTACCAGCTCCAGCATCCTACCAGCTCCAGCATCCTGCCAGCTCCAGCATCCTACCAGCTCCTTGACTCTGTTTGCTCTTTCTTCCTTTCTCCTTTTTCATTGCTGTATGAAGTTCCTGATCTTTCCTCTTCCTGACCCAGTCAGATACTGGGACCCTTTCCAGAGACCTTAGTTCAATTACATTTCTTGATTACAATTTGTGTTTGTTTGTTTATTATTTGTTTGTATAGATTGTCCCTGTCCCTTGGTTACTTTTCTCCTTTTGCAACGCATGCTTCACCCAATGAGATTTACTCATCTGTGTTTCCTTCTAATACTGGATTTTTTCTTACTGTTTGCTACAATGTTTGTTAGGTGGTTCATCCATCTGCATCTCTCTCAGGTCAGGCACTGTGGTTTAATTTCTGTCTTTTCATTATACCATGATCCCCTGTTCCTCTGTGTGCCTGATCATGATGTCAGTGGTGATAATGAGTTTGGCATTTGGAAAAAATGATAGCTTGCCCCTCTTGGACTTTATCAACTGGCCTCCTGCAGTGGGAGTTGGGTTGGCATGAGGATGGGAATCACACGAATCAGTCAACCAAGGTACAGATTCTGGTGCCTCTCAAAACTTTCCTGACCAGCATCTGTTCTGGGGATGACTTGTGTTTTAGGCCTTTTCAAATTCCCTTAGCATGCTTCTTGAAAGCCTTTAATCTCTTGCTACTGAGGGCATCTGCCTGTGCAAATGCAATCCCGTATGCCACTGGGACCACATGGCTTGCAGTGACTACCAGTCCTGTTAGTTTCAGAATCAGGTGACATAGATACAGTCCCCTGAATGGGCTTAACCCTGAACACAGTTCCCTTTTGTTTCTGCTCAAAGAGACGTTAACCTGGTAGAGGATGTTTTCTCTCAGTGGCGTGGTCCTGGGTTAAGGACATGGGAAGTAGAGACACAGATTAGGGTACAAAAGCTGCCATCTTTCTGGTCCTCATAACTGGAATCCCTTCCTGATTTGATGGGATTATATAAGGATGCTGAGACCTTGACTGATCTCTAGAACGCTGACTGCTTTTCTCTCAGCTTGGTGTCTCTGTGGAAGAAAGCTCACTTTAAGTGCTGTGTTGTTTAAGACTGAGAATAAAATATTATATTTCCTACGAGAAGTGATTCTCCATTTCCTGGGTATCTCTTTGTCTTTCACCTGTCACACCCAAAGACCTCAGCTTGGATGTCTCTCCCATTTATCACATCTACCTTTACAATTAGTTCCCTTAGACAGACTGCATCTCTCCCCTCTAGGTCGCCAGACAGAGAAGCTGAGTGAGAGACTTGTGAGTCAGTATGTTTCAGCTGAAAAGCAAATGACTGGACTAATGAATGGGTGAGTGAATGAATGAGTGAATGAAAAGGTCTTCAAATAACAGGACAAGAAATGTAATGAACTGAAGACAAGGAGTCAGGAACAGGTAAGTCAGGGCCCTAAGGGAAAATGATAAAGACCCAGAGAAATTTGACAGAGGCACTCAGAAAGGAGCAGGGAAAATCACAATTCTATTTACATCTGACAAGGCCTGTGAGTGCCGTAATTCACACATTTTTATTTTAATTGACATGGAAATATGAGCACTGCCGCTCTAGAGTGCTTTAAAAATCAAATCTATAGCAAGCAAGTGGCTTTCTAGAAGATTACTCACTTGGGAGATGCTAAAACATGTTGACATAAAACAATAAACTTCTTGGGCTTTCACAGAGTCACATGAGCAACTGCATGCTGACCACCCGTCCTCAGAACTGGAGTCTTGTTTTATTTCCCATTTCCTGGTGCTGAGAACTAAGACTCATTTAAGGAATACTGTAGGGAAAGTGGGAGGGAGAAGAAAACACCCACGGTGTCCTTTGCATTGTTCCTCTGGCATCCGGGATGGACCTATGTCCCAGGGTTCAGGACCACCTGACAGTGAGCACAGTCACCCACCTCTTTTACCTTTTGCCATAACCATGCTACTTGAGTGCTTACTTACTGAGTTCTTAGCTTACTAAGCCTTGGGTAGCAGATTTCCTAATAGCTGGGAAGAAGTAGGTTTGGAGGTATGCGGTGTGGGGAATGGTGACTTGGTTTAACAATTGCACGTTTTAGCATCAGTGGCCAGCATTGTGACACTGCTTTCCAAAAGGCCCGTGTTATTAGCCTGATGTATGAAAAAGTTGACATAAACACAGGGAAGCAAAAGCAATCACTCCAAGTCTAACAAAACACCAGGGACGAAGAGCAGAGCTGTAGAAAAGCACCTTAAGGCTTGGGAGCTAATAACACCTCTAAAGGGTCTTCTCGCTGTTGTTTCAAATTTGGCTAACATTTGGCCTCTCTTACTAGAATGGAAATGCTACCTGCAGTTGCTATCCCCTTCCCTATTTCAAAATGTTTTTTTAAAGCATGATATGAATACATTAGAGACTCTTTCAGTTCTTGCAGAGGGAAAGTTCAAATGCAATTTGAACATATATTCTACATAATAAAGCCTGCCCAGATATAACAAATGGGGCTGTCAGATGGATTCTCACTTGAGACACCAACTGTAGCTAATATTCCTAGATATGCAGATGTTTTCTGTCTCTTTCTCTCAAACCAAAAAAAAAAAGGCATTTAATGGGAATAATGATAAATTGGTATTAATATGAAAAGACTCTGCCGCACTGTGACAAAGGACCCTACAGGTCAAGGTTGGAAGCTCATGTGAGCAGCAGAGGCCTTACCTCTGTGCAAGGCGGTCTTGGGGAATTTATGAGCTGAACTATTCACTCTGTCTGAAGACCACACAACATTCTTTTTTGCAAAGAGAAAAGTAAGACCCTGGGCTGGACTAAAAACTTCTGTTGGAAGAGACAGGATCCCCTGTGGTGTGTGAAACACACTCCACTGTGCTGACACACATAGAAATTAAGGGCTCTGTAAAGAATCAATGTGCTCACACAAGTCTGTCAAGGGCTAAAAAATATAAAACAAATCATGACCATTCTTTAGTCCCCGTACTGGAGCCCACATCTGTGCTCAGCAGGTTACAGTGTCCCTAGACGCACCTCTGCTCTCCCTCCTGGGATTCCATTTCTCGACATCCACAGTCACCTCCACATTTGTTTCCACTTAGGCTTTCCCAGGCCCTCCCCTTCTTGTGCATTTGTGTGGAGGCCCTCAATCTGTGGAGAAATGTAAGGAAAACCTGCACTTAGTTTCTTCTGCATAAAGGAAGAAAAGATAGGAGGTAAAGGCTAATTGTCTGATGAGGCCTCTCCTTGATGAAAATCTACTTCCCAGAGAACACTCACTAGGGAAACCCTTACTTGAATGGCTTGGTAGTCATCAAATGCTCTCTGCAGACCTGGAGTCTGTAAAGGTAGAGACAGCCTTTTATTGAGCTTCAGAGAATTTACTTTGGACAAACAAGTTAGTTCCATGGCTGGAAGGGTGAGGGAGGGAGTTAATTTACCTGAAATCACATGCTATGATTTCCAGTCTGCACGTGAATACATGGAGCCGACTTGACTTCACTGACTTTGCACCTATCAAGAATAGAAATCAGAAACTCACAGAAAAGTGATCAGAGTATTTACCTATCAGGCTCTGAGTGGCCACACACTTTTCCGTTGAAATGATTTAGGCAGTTTATGATAGCAGTCTACCTCCAAATTATGCTAATTATGTTTCAGAACCCAACAAGAGACTCCCTCTCTCCTCTTCTTCCACGTTGATTCAACTTTTAATTCAGGATGATATGACATAAGTGTTTGCTATTATCAAAGATTACCAATCTCTGTGACAGCTAGCCGGATTTCCTGTGTCATGGAAACCAGACGGAATGGTGGATTGCTAGAGGGGATCAGTTAGACAGAGAACACTGACTCTGGTGCAAGGGTGACAACAGGCACTAAAGAAAGCTGAGCTTGTAACTGATCATATTTACATGTAGCCCACAGGAACTACATTGCTCTTCTCGGTCTCTGACAGACGTGAACGGTCACTTGAATGTGCTTCCAGATTACAACACTCCAGAATCAAGTTTATTGCCAACAGTTCTGCACTGAAATCTTTGCCTCGAGGCCAAGGTTCCCCTTACAGGCACATACGCTATATGCTATAGTTTCATCCTCACTGTCTTGGGTAGCCCGGCTGCTCATGCAGAAGCAGTTCTTTCCAGGACCACCCTGCCTCTTTCTTTTTCAGTGAACTTTGAACTGATTCCTTGCACATGGGGCAGCTTTACATCAATGGCTCACATCATCCCATGAAAGGGCTGATGGGAAGCTCAAGCCCCTTTTACTTTCCTAAAGTCTGGCCCATTAGCTTTCACCCAGTGCTTCCTGCTGAGACACTGGTAGGCTGAGTCCCTCCACCACAGTCCCTCAGCTGTAGCTACATCTAGCAACACTGTGACCAAACGCTGGCTGCAGTGTTTACTAACCATGACCTTGAGCATGCTATTAGGAAGACTAAATGGCAGGATTCAAGGGAAGCTTTGAGAATGGGGATGCCATGTAATGAGTACTGAATAAATGTCGGCCGCCATTAAATGTCCTTGAAGTTTTGAAGAGAATAAGAAGATAAATTCGTGACACTGCTGCAGAGATCCCCTAAAAGTGTACTTTCGAACACTCTGCTCCTTGACGGCTCACAGAAAGTGAGCCTATGGCTTCTAGACAGTGTGGGAGACCCTTTGTCACTGTTTCACCCGTGACTTCTTTTTCATGAATGGTTCCCAAGATGACTCTGAAGAGAGGATTTCCCAGGACCTACAAGTAGAAAATGCATTTCTCACTTCTATAAGGCTTTGACCAAATGTACCATGGCTCTAATTTTTATGGGCCTGAACAAGTATCATTCCTATTCGTACTGGGGATAGGAGTCAAGGCCTCGTGAACACAGGACTAAAGCGAAAAGATAGCAGGTAGGACAAATAAGCTTGTCTTAATCACTTCCTTGCCAGTGTCCTCTGGTGCTGGAAACCCATGTTCCCATTCTCCCCTTCCTCCCCTGACCTCAGCACAACTGATTGGCTAGATACTAACAGATAAAAAAGTAGACTCCACATAAAAAGTGGGTGACTAACAGCACTGCCTTCTGCACAATGCATTTACAACATAATTGAGCAAGAACTTGGTTTTGTTTTCATGATTCTTGTCTCCAAATGAAGGTTTCTGAAAGCAATCTAACCATTATTTATACTGATTGGTGATAACCCTGTGTGGAAGCCCTCAATATCTGTGCCTCGTGAAACAAAAGCAAACTGCTCACAAATGTTCACAACATTTTCCTCTCCCCGGTCTTTCCAGTCTTTCCATAACGTACAGAGTACTTTCTATTGAAAAAAAATATTAATTAACGTGGACAGAACTAGAAGTCATGTAGGTGCTTGGTACAACACATGGGCTGAAGGGGATGTCAGGACAGCAGTTACAGGGGACACTGATTAGAGTCTCACTCAGCCCCATAACAAGCTCTTCAGATCAGCATAGTTTGTCAATAAGACAACAACCCCAAAAAAAGTAAAATATATCCTGAAAACAAAACAAAACAAGCCAAAAACCTTGCCATTTCACAGTTATGTAGTAACAGGTCTTCGCTACATTTAAATGTGCACTGAGCAAAACATCTCTCTCTCTCTCTCTCTCTCTCTCTCTCTCTGTCTCTCTCTGTCTGTCTCTCTCTCTCTCTCTCTCTCTCTCTCTCTCTGTGTGTGTGTGTGTGTGTGTGTGTGTGTGTGTGTGTGTGTGTGTGTGTGTGCACGTGTGAGTGTGTAGAGCCACGGGACAGACATTCTTCAAGGCCAGGTCAATACTCCTACAACTCATTTGTCAAGAGACACATGTTCACTGACTTCAGGAAACACCGGTTCTGGGTGAAAAAATAAAAGGTCATTCATTTCTCAATCTCACTCGGAAAGGTCACTTTAAAACCCATGACCCAGAAGGAACAGACTGGTAAACAAGAGTCCCAGTTGTCTTCTTCATCCATTAGCTTCTGCTGTTTATACTATGAGTAACTCCCGGACTCCATACTTACTTTCGAACATCCCAAGAAGTGAAATGAACCCTTGGTTAGTGGTCAGATTAGGAAACTGAACGTTGGAATTGGAGAGATGGTTCAGTGATCAAGGGTGCCTACTCCTCTCACAGAGGACCCTAGTTTGACTCCTAGAACCCGCATGGGAGACATAACTATCTGCAACTCCAGCTCCAGGGATCAGACGCCCTCTCCTGGCTTCTGTGTGTAGCTGCACATATGTGGCATACATTCTCACTTACACATGACACACACATGAATAAAATATATTTAAAAAAATCTTTAAAAAGAAATTGGTTGTTTACTTTTCCTTTTCCTTTTTTTAAAATCAAGAAGAAGGGTATGAGGTCCCAGAAAACGTTTTTCTTTCTTTTTTTTTTTTAAGATTTATTTATTATATAGGAGTACACTGTAGCTGTCTTCAGACACACCAGAAGAGGGCATCAGATCTCTTTACAGATGGTTGTGAGCCACCCTGTGGTTGCTGGGAATTGAACTCAAGACTTCGGGAAGAGCAGTCAGTGCTCTTAACCTCTGAGTCATCTCTCCAGCCCGCCCCCCCCACCCCAGAAAACTTTAAAACCCCAATTTAGAAGCTGTCTAGACATGAGGGCTTTGTGCATTTATTTAATTGGCATTTACTGCACCCCTGTTGAGTGAAGAGTACTGTAAATGCATAAGATACAATCCCCACCCCAAGGAAGCATTTCCTTCCGACAGGGTGACAATTCAGTTGTACAGCCGGGGAGAAGAACGTGCCCAGGTGAGCTTGGAGATATCTGGATTCCAAGCCCTTTCCTGGCTCAGAAGCATAAGGCTGATTCCACTCAGTACCCAGTTTATGCCTGCTGTGAACAGAATTAAGACTGTGTCTCTTCATAGGACTGCCACGAGTAGTAAATGAGATGGGATGGGGCTTTCAGAAAACAGTTCATCAAGGGCTTGGGAGCCAGCTTTGCTTTGAGGTGATTGCCTTGCTAGCATGAAAACCTGAGTTTATCCCCCGCCCCACCCCCGCCAAAATAAACCATTATAAAAAGTCGAAGTATGGCACACACCTCTAATTCCAGAACATGGGAGTCAAAGGCAGACAGATCTCTGAGTCTGAGGCCAGATTAGTCTATATAACAAGTTACAGGGTATCCAAGGCTACAGTGTGAACATCTGTCTCAATAAACAAACAAATAATAAAAAAAAAAAAAAAACATGAATAGGGACAAGAGGAAGTCTGGATAAGAGAAAGATAAAGCTTGGGGCTGGATGGCCAGATATCCTGTGCAAATCAGCTCTGTTCAGGCCTGTGAGAGACACTGCCTCAAAAAGACAGGGCAGGAAGCATGGGAGGAACAATACTTGAAGTTGTCCCCCAGCCCCTACATGCACACATGTGCACCCATCCAAACATGCGCATGCTTGCGTGCATGTGAGCACACCACACACACACACACACACACACACACACACACACACACAGAGAGAGAGAGAGAGAGAGAGAGAGAGAAATAGAGAGAGAGAAATAGAGAGAGACAGACAGAGACAGAGACAGACTGATACAAATGAAAGATGCTACCATTGTTGTTGATAAAACTTTCATCTTTAAGACTCTATAAAAGACACTGCCAATGGGTTTTAATTTTTCTTACGGCTGCTGACTTTGACTCTGAGTGCATCTGAATGTGAGACAGCTGAGTAGCATGAAGCAGGGATAAATAGCATTTTACCTGAGACCATTTTCCCTCCTGAGTAGTGAGAGTTTGTGAACCAGCCCGTCTTTGGCCCTTGGCTTCTCTTTCATGAATGTACCTTTCATTTCATGTGTTAAGGAACTTACAAGTAGTCTGCTTGGGTCCCTGGAGAAACTTCAACAAAGGTATATTGAGGAAGAAGATTTTTGTGTCCTTTTCTTCTAAATGTGTCTTTCTGGAAACTAAAAAGATCCATCTCAAGGACATCATACTGAAGCAGTAATGGTTTACACAACTCAAAAAAATCTAATAGGGGTGAGTGGACTTATTAATTCAGTGGCTTATCGAAATGCCCCAAACATCCTATGTCACTCAAATCTACATGCTTGACTGTTTTCTCTGGATATTTGGTTTTGCTTTTTGTTAAACAAAATTGAGGATTAGGCTACATTAAGGCAATTCCACTTCAACATTTCCCCCTGCCCCCGAGACAGGGTATCTCTACATAGCCCTGGCTTGCCCTGGAACTCAGTATGTAGACCAAGCTGGCCTTGAACTCACAGAGATCTACCTGCCTCTGCCTCCTGAGTGCTGAGGGTTGGAGGCGTGCACCACCACACCAACTTGAACTTTCGTTTTCAACTATTGTAAGTCTTCGTTCCTTGTCCAGTCCGTTCTTTATTTGAATTCATCAAGTGATGTGGTACCCTGAAAAGAATAGATGGATGCCCATGACTTCCATTTGCACTGTAGTCCCTTCCTAGCCATGATTTCAGCTACCACGGTCAGCCAGGGTCTGGAAACACTAAGTGGAAGATTCCAGAAATAAGCAGTACGTATGTTTTAACTTGTGAGTGTTTTAGAGCTTAAGAAAGCTCGCATCATTCTGCTCCATCCTGCCATCGTATCATATGTGAGTGATCCTTTGTTCAACGTTGGCATGCTGTGTATACTATTTGACTATTAATCATCTCTTAGCTATCTGGGTTACCATATTGATTGCTCATGATGCAGGGTTTGTGTTCAAGTAGTCTATTTTTTTTCCCAAAGAAACAAGAGCAGTGATACAAAGCAGACACCTGAGAATGAAATATATAAGGATGATGAACCAGTGTGGGTCAATGGTGTGCATAGAAAAAAATAAATAAAAATAAAATGATAACAAATACAGAGGTGAATGCTATGTGCTATTTTAGGTCTCTACTGAAGGACTCAGAACAAATTCTCCAAGAGCATGGAAGATGACTGCACTCTTCAGCAGGGCCTTTCAGACCCAGCCCTTGACTTCCTCTTTCCTCTTCATAGCCCTCACATTATAGGCAGAAAACTCCACATAACCACGATCGCCGCTGTACTCCCTTTGTGGCACACACTTTCCTGTGCCTATGTACCATCTTTATGTTCTCTGCCTGCAGTACCCTTCCCCCACCACGTTCTACTGTCAAAATCCTTTAGCAGGCCAAGCGCCTTCCCCAATGGGTCCCTGACCTTCATCACTGCCTCAACCACTCTCCCTTTGTAATCCTCCTTGACCTCTGCCTAATTTAATGTACTCCTTTGTAGGTACAGTGGAGTGTCCTCCTGAAGATGTAGCCCATGTCTTCACTGCACGAAGCAGGTAGAATCCTGGAGGTCATTTGTGTCTTACTTTTCTTTGACTTACTCATTATATAGAGAAATGTTTCCGTCAATGGAAAAGGAAAAGCGTTACTTTGAGTGAGTGAGGTCAAAGACATCATCAGTTCTAGAAATGTATTAAAGAGGGTAGTGGAGTGAATGGCGAGACTATTAAGAAGTCCTGTTTTTTCTGGGGTTCAAGGACAGTCTCTACCATCCCATCAGGGGACTGATCCGGAACCTGCCCGGCCCAAGTCAAGTGGAAAGGAGGACTGGTGTGTACAGACCCAACTGGCTCGTCCCTGGAGGCTGCCAGACGAATGAGTGAGAAGACCTCAATTTGGGGAAGAAAGTGGGCTGGATTTACCCTCCCCAAAGAAGCCACTCTGGTCTGCGCCCATATTCAACAGTGGCACCATGTGGCAGCAAGGAGTAACCGCAGGGCAAACACAATGGCAGCCCATGGACAACCTGTAGGCAGTGGGCATCAGGAGGATCTTTACCAGAGGAATTTTGGAAGGTTCTGCAGAGAGGAAAAGGATTCTTCCCCCCCGCCCCCCCCGGAGCTGGGGACCGAACCCAAGGCCTAAGCAAGCGATCTACCACTGAGCCAAATCCCCAAACCCAAGAAAAAGGATTCTTAAGAGAGTGATGTTGGCCTTCTGATGAAGTCAGCGGGTAGGGAGAGAAAGTGAGGGACAATTAATTTAATCTAATTAACTGATTGTGGAAGAGTCTTTATGATCCTGGCAGCTCTTGAAGGACAGAGCCCATTCTCATCCTGGTGCTTGAGGCAAGTACATTAAATGAAAAAGAAAAATGTTTACTTTGCATTTAGTTGAAGACAATAGACCCTGGGTGGAAAAAAGGAAGAGGAATCGCTTTCAGAGAGTGCTGTCTCCAAATGTCATTCACTTGACTTCGATCATGGACGGCTGTTTTGCCGCCCCTTGGATGTGCACGCACATCAAAATGTTAGCTAGTTGGCTGCTGTGGTTATTTTTCACGAAGGGCTAGGAGTTATGCTAACCTGTTACATTCTTCCGTGTTTACTCAAGATGTACTTGCTGCCTTCTGAAGATCTTTCCTGCTAGGTCATCCCTGACCCGCTAAAAGTTCCCAAGCAGTTTCCCAGTGAGACCTCCTCCAGGCTGGTCCTCAGCATCTGCTGACCTTCACTCCTGACCTTCACCTGAGTCAGCACTAGCGAGCATTCCCTCCTTCATCCACTGTAGAGACACCACAGTGTGCAGATCACATCCTTCCCAAGAGTTAACTTTCAGTCAGGATGCCATGGTTTTAGAACATAATCCTTTCTTTTCCCTGGATTTTGTACACGTGAGCATCAACTGATGGCCTCAGTCTCAGGAAAAACCATTTCTAGAAGACGAGAGGAGTGGGGCTTGAATTATAGAACATGTTGTCATCCCCTCTTGCACGATAAATAGCTGTTATGGTCATTTATCGTTCCCACGTTCCAAAGTCTAAAACTGCTTTACAGATGTTCTGTAGCCCAGCCTCCCAACATCTGTGCGAGGAAGCCTGGGTGCACAGTTACCAGCCCCATTTTGCAGATGAGAATAGTTACGGGAGGCCCAAGGGGCACTGACTTGACATTTTTAGGACGTTGTGATTATACTTATTAGCCTTTACTCATAGCATGCAGGAGTAGCAGGTAAGCAGCATGTGTCAGTGTCCAGCACAAGTCATTCTATAAAGTCAAAAAGTGCTGGAAACAGAACCCAAGAGTTAAGGACTTCCTAGCTCAAGTTGCATTCATTATTTTCCTAAGCGAAGGGGCATGCACATAATCACGGGTATGTAGATATACCCAGGAACACTGTAGCATCCACAGTTGCACAAGCCTATACAAGGCAGCCACGTGATTTTTTTCTCTCTTTTTCTTTTCTTTTTCCCAAGGAGCAAAGCAACTTGCTCTGCCCTTCTGGGTTCTTGGGATGCCTGACCTCAATCCAGGGCACTGCCTGAATGACATGGTCCCTTCTGTCTTCTGGGCCTCTAAGATCTCCAAGGACTATTAAGTAGGAGTATACTCTTGCTACATATTACTGGGGTCTATCCAACTAGGATTCAAGGGGGAAAGGTAATATAACGTTATGCTGTGATTCCATATCAACACCAAGTTAGTTAGACTTTCCCTTTTTTTCCTCTTCTCTCTAAATGAAGTCTATTACCTTGAGGTATCTCCTGAGATGCTGTTATCTGCTGTCTAGATGAGCACTGAGTACTTAGAGGGCCGGCTTGGGTTGCACTGTGCAGATGGTTGGAAAACCACATTAACCTGTGTCCCGAGGTGAAATAGCAAAGTTGCCCTGGAAGCATTGGGGAGAACACCCCATTTCTAATTATTTCCCTCTGCCCTCCTCCCTGAGGTACTCAGTGCTCACACTGTGCACCACCTGGAAAACCAACTGGAGAAGCATTTTTGAGGAGGCTGCCTTCCGCTGCTCCCCTACACCATGAACTCATTCAGTCCAGGCCATCTCCGCCAGGCAGGCTGTCTTGTATCCACAGGGGAAGGTGGAAGGTCCCACTGCAGACTGGAGAAAATTCCCAGGCACTGGGTCATTCCTCTCTTAACCCTGATTCTAGATCTCAGGTCAGACTTCAGCAGGGCACTAAGAGCTTGGGCTCTGCGTCTGTGCCACTACTTTCTAAGAGTCAGTGTGGGTCTGGGATCAAAGAGCCATTTGCTTTCTCCTAGATCTTCAGTCTACTGTTAGAGTTTAAATGCTGACCATCACGCCCAAGGCCTGTGGATTAAAAACCGGTGCAGGAGACAGACTGTAGGAGGGGGGTCTTTGCCCACTGGGAGTGTGTTCTTGAGGGAGATTATGGAGCCTCAGCTCCTTCCTCTTCTTGTTCCCTGGAATGATGTTAGTGGTTTGCGTCACCACACAGTCCCTGGTAGTACTGTCGCAACCATGGGCCTGGACCTCTAAAACCATAAACCCAAGTCAACCTTTTCTCTCTAAGCTCATTCTCTCTAGCATGTCCTAACAGTGACAGAAGGCTAAGACGCCTGCCCTGCCGTGGGGGTACCACTTTGTGAGGCAGAGCTCTCATGGCTAACCCACAATCTGAACCAGAGTCTTAGCTAAATTCAGACACCTTTTACCCAACATGAAAACTCTGTGTTCTTTCATTCGGGAGCTCAGCTGGGCATCACCAGAGGGCTGTCCTTAGAAGCCATACTCAGAGCTCTTTTTATTGAGTTCTAAATGTCAACTCTTAAAGATTAAATCCTTCTAATAGCTTCATTTCCACTGTGTTTTTTTTTTAACCATCTCTGGTGATTTAATCGATCTTTAATCTATTTCCTTAAGTTTTCACCCAAATATTTCTTCCTAACTCATCTTAAAATCTTCTCTCCCCCTTCCACCCCTTTTCTTTGAGAATTTCATTCATGAGTGCCATGTTTACACATGCCCACCCTCCCTCTCTCCTCCAATTCTGTTCCCCCAGCCCCCACTACAGAACTCTCTCTCTCTCCTGATCAACATTTTCTAGCAGAGAAAGGCATTAGGGTTGTTTGAAGCAACAAGGGGGTGGGAGGTATTTATTTATAGCCTTGTTTTCTACCTCTCCCTTCATCTTCCAAATGTCTGCTCTGTACCCTGGTCTCTGCTGGGCTAAGTCTGGTTTAACCTAAAGAACAGGCTGAGTATTCCCCCAGGAGAATGATGGCCCCTGCTAACAAGAAGGGAGAAACTTGCTACCTGGCTCTGTTAGGTATTAGCCAAGCCTCCTGTCATTTGTAGTAATCAAAAGGAAATGGTTTTCTGCTCCCCAGTGGAAGAGGATTTTTAATGGAAGCCAACAGTGGTTTCATCACTGCACCCTGAAGCACACATTTCAGAAAAATTTCCTCTTGTTCTTTGTTAGTTGCAAAACAAACAGCAAAGGTTAACTGCTTCATTTTCTGGCAATCTTAGCACCCGGTCCTGTAAGCTGGTACTTATTCACTAGGCTTTGGGTGAGGAGAAGACTTTCTAACTTGGAACCTGTACGTAGCCAGCTTTGATTTTTTTATGACGTGCTGTTAAGAATGTTTCTACAATACTTAAAAACAAACAAAAAAAACAGAAAGCACTTTAATAAATATGCTTTATGCCTGATGAGAAAAAATTTTCTAGTCCACAGCTTCCAACAGGAATCCCCTTACATTGTGTTCATAATGAGAAGCCATTTGTGTCATATGGATCCAAATGGATGCCTACCATCCCTGACAGCCCCTCTCACCACATCATTGTCCCCTCGGTATTGCCTCTGGTGGTCCAGTGGGTAACCAAAGTTCTAGGTCATTAGTCATGCAAAGACTCTACTTTTCCTAAGATGCATATAATGGTGACTTGGAAATGTTTTGCTAGAACTTCCTCATGACAACCATTTGGCATTTTGGTAACATCAAACAAGCAAAGATCTCTGTAGAGCCTTGATGGGTGGTCTGGCACTCTACCATAAAACCAAGAGGTATCTGGAACCTTTCTATGCCAGAAATGGTGCTGGAAGACATGGGCCTCCTAGGGTTCTGTGATAGAGATGTGCATGATTCTGTCCACAAAGCTGGTCAGCTAAGAGCTAAAAACACTCCCCACTGGTTAGTGTGCCCTCTTTTCTACCTTAGCCCATGGGAGCAAAGCTGGGTAGAGAGCTGGAGGCAAACCTGGCCAGGGAGAGCTGAGCCTTCGCACCAGGAATCCCTGGTAAGAGATGTTGACACATTGTCCCAGAGGTAAAAGCTATCTCACAGGATGAGTTCCCATACTCCCTAAGGAACCCCTGCATTTGCCCAGTGGGTCCAGCTTTCAAATGGGACCCAATTTCTGGGTGTATTCAAAGTAAGAGAGGAGAGAAGGGAGGTGGGAAAGGGAAGGAAAGAAACAGAAAGGGATGGATACATGTGAGGAACCTAAGACTCGGCGCTTCCCAGAAACCAGCACACTGTGCTTCCCACCTCCCACAGTGCCTATCATCAAGGCCCGAAGTATACAAAGTCAGGCTGTTTTAAATACCTCCTTTCATCTGGGATGCTGCAAAGCACTGGGAACCTGCAGCATCCTCCGGCCATACCCCTTTCCTTTTCTTCACTACCCCCGCCTCTAACATTTAATTTTCCAAAAGCAAGAGAAAAACCCTGCAAAGACAAGGAAGGAAACCCTTCCAAACTTTGGTCTATGCCATGGAGTCTGAAGAATTTTTGAGGCATGAAGTAATTAACCGCTCACCACCTCTGAGTGTTAAGAGACACATGCTACTGGCGTCTCCTGTTTTATAGCCAGCATGATAGAGGTGAGCCCAAGTTTAGAGACTCTTCCACGGTACCAGAGTCAATAAACAAGAGAGTAACACACACTCCCTCTGGCCCTTCCTGCTCACTTCCAATCTAGTCATTTACTGTCAAATGCTTGCTTGGTTTGTTTCTCTCTAATCCCCTCACCGTTAACATGGGAGCCTGGAGTATGTTGGCTTCTTAATGGCTTACAGGACCACAATCACTTAGAAACCATAGAAAGCAGCATGGTATCCTCACAAGGGACAATGGGAGGTCACCAAGCATGAACGCCCAGTGACATCCTGCCAGGTGCCATCTCTCCTTGATCCCATCACCCTGCTCACTGGGTCTCTGCTCTAGGATGATGACTGATCTTTTTTTTTTTTATGTTCATAGCATTTTTATTCTTAATTGCATTTTTAATTTACATTGTAAATGTTATCCCATTTCCCAGTTTCCCCTCCAGAAACCCACTATCCCACCCCTACTCTCCAATTCTCTGAGAATGCTCCCTCACCCACCCACCCACTCCAGCCTGCCTCCCCACCCTGACATTCCTCTACACTGGGTCCTTGACAGGACCAAGGGCCTCTCCTTCTATTGATGCCTGACAAGGCCATCCTCTGCTACATGTGTGGATGGAGCCACAGGTCCATCCCTGTGTTCTCTTGGGATGGTGGTTTAGATGGCTGATCTTTATTTGAGTCTATTGCTTAAGATCAGTTTCTGGTCTGATAGAGGGAGGAATTAGCTCCCAAGCTTTCGAGTACCCTCATTTCTGTACTGGGCAACATGGTTCTTTTATTCCTGTCTCCTATAACCCAAGTTCCTAGGCAAAGCTAAAGTCTAGTTCAGAGCAAAAATAAGAAGGTAGGATTTGGTATAGATGGCCTGTCTTCAAATTCTGACTCCATCATTCCCTGTAGCTTTAGCCCTTGAAGATGAGTCACCGAATTTCTCTAAGATCCTCTTTCCATCTTACCTGGGAATGACAATGCCTAGTACAAAAGACTGGTCCAGGGGATGGGCCTGAAAAGGTCTGAGCAGCCCAGACACGTGCTGACCCAGTGTGGGCATACACTGCTTCTTCCTGCTTGCCACTTGGGAGCAGTGCAAACTTGGTTAACATGGTGCAGAATCTCTTTTTGTTCTTTCTCCAGCTGTAACTAATTGACAACGAATAGTATTCTTCAAGATAATAATGTTATTTTAAAACTGGGAGGAAGGAGAGAAAGGGGTGGGCAAGAAAGAAAGGACAGGAAAGAGAGGGAGTTGGGAAGGGACAACATATGGAAGGATTAAAGGAACAATAGCTAAGTTATGGAACCACCCTAAGTGCCCATCAAGAAATGAATTTAAGGGGATTTAGCTCAGTGGTAGAGTGCTTGCCTAGCAAGTGCAAGGCCCTGGGTTTGGTCCTCAGCTCTGAAGAAAAAAAAAAGACAAAATAACAAGAAATGAATTTAAAAGGAAAATGTGTATATGGGAATACAGAGCTGACTCAACAGTTAGGAACACTGACTGCTCTTCCCAAGGACATCAGTTTGACCTCCAGCACCCACATGGCAGCTGGCAACCACCTACAGCTCTAATCCCAAGGGATCCCAGGCCCTCTTCTGGCCTCTGAGGGCACCAGGCACATATGTAGTGTGCAGTTATATGCGTAGGTATGACACCATACACACAAAATAATAAAAGTGTATAGACATTAAATGAAATAAAAGAAAACGTCTATATGCACAATGAAGTTTCATTCAGCCACAACGGAGTGTGATAGAACTGGAGATTGTTGAGTTAAACAGGACAAGTCGGGGGAAATGTTACATGGTTTCTTTTGCATGCAGCACCTTTATATCAACAGATACAGAAGGACATGGAGAAAGGAGGGGGCGGCTGCTTGGGGAGAGGAAGAAGCCAGTGGGAAGGGAGAACCAGCGAAGGTAATAGAGGGGTGAATATGACCAGAGTTCGTGGTATACACATGTGAAAGACCACAATTATTTCATACGATTGATATGGCATAGTAATACAAATGGCATGAAGAGTGCAGGTGGGGAGGAGTGAGGAGGGAGGGGAGGGAGGGAAAAGAGGAAGAAGAGGAGGGAGGGAGGGAGATGTCTGCCAACTGCTCACACTGTACAGTGCAGCATGCAAAGAGTGGATACAGATTTACAAAGCAACCCATTTTGAAATCTTGTTCCCTAATACATGCTCCCTCAGTGACCTTAGGCAAGCTCCTAGCTTCTCTTGGGCCCCCAAATCTTTTAAATACATTTATAATAAGAACCTCTGTCTCGTGAGGTTATTTTAAGGATTCAATGTAATAATGGTCATGAAGGTATCTAGCACACAGGGTCTGGCCTTCGATAAATGCAAAAAAAAAATCACAATAAAAGAAGAAAAAAGCTGATTGAATTTAAATGTCAATCCTAAGATTATTCACCAGAGCCCTCCTAGGGAGCCTAACTCAGTTTCCTCATCTGAAGTAATCAGGAAGGCTGTGCCGCCCGCCAGGGGTGTAAAAGCGGGCAATGTCCTAGAGGGATGAGAAAGCTATCTGGTGCAATATTGTTGTTCTGATTAGAATGAGCTCCCTGAACTGCATGGGGACAGAACCAAATCCAATCCACCTTCGGCAGGGCAAGCAGCAAGCACTGTTCCCCAGCAAGAGCAATACATAATTCAGCAACGTAGGGGTCAGCCTTCTCTGATCCTTCCCTTCCAGCCGCGGCTCCTGCTCACAGGTTCCAGAACCATACAAGGCATACACTCCCCAGAAAGGGAGTGGAAACCCCCTAAACCAGGAAGGCAGGGGCATTAGAACAATGTTCTGCCCTAACTAAAATCCCTAGTAATCTCTTCCTGGACTTGAATCCCTTACAGCTGGGTCTCCAATGCGTAAACCTTGTTACTGGAAGGGCTGTTAAGGCTCCTAGAATCCTCTTCATCTTAAAAACAGCTCTCTCACTCTTGTCAGGCATTTGTTTTTGTCCTGGGGGTTTGTCATTGTTGTTGTTGTTGTTGTGGTGGTGGTGGTGGTGGTGGTGGTGGGGTAGTTGTTGTTGTTTGTTTTTCATTAAATTGTCACACTGTCTTCTCAGTTTGTGCTAACATTCCCAACTCACAGATAAAGACTGGGAATGGCCAACGCCATGTGCTAATAGGTAGCATGCCTAAAATTGAACCTAGATACCCTCCTCCTCACTCCTTGGTGCTTTTTGCTGCTACAGCATGGACCTCTAGTCAGCCAAGGGCCATTTCACTCCAAATACTTTCCCCATACTTACTTTCTACAATAGCACTGGAATTAAATATGTGGAGTAGATGGTTAGTAAAGTGTGTGTGTGTGTGTGTGTGTGTGTGTGTGTGTGTGTGTGTGTGTGTGTAGGCATGTGGAGGTCAGAGGTCAAGCTCAGGGTCATTCCTTAGGACACTGTCCATCTTAGTTTTTGACACAAGACATTTCACTGGCCTAGAGCTCACTGCTTTGGCTAAGCTGACCAGCCAATGGAGACTGGGGGTCCTTTGATCTCTGCTCCCTTGTGCTGGGATAACTGCCTGCCATTCCTGAGGGAACAAGTTCAGGTAACAAGTGCTCATGAAACAAGTGTTTTACCCCCTGATCTGTCTCCCTAGGCCACCTCTCCCCTGCTTTTGTTAGCAAAAGAGAAGAGGCCAGGCTTTAGCAGTACAGGGAGGCAGTGATTCTAGTCAGAACCGAAACATCCTTTATTTTCATTACCTAAATTGTTACCTTCCCCCTAGAG
The DNA here is from genome assembly GCF_011064425.1 of Rattus rattus. Lineage (NCBI taxonomy): Eukaryota > Metazoa > Chordata > Mammalia > Rodentia > Muridae > Rattus > Rattus rattus. The sequence goes on along the minus strand of NC_046165.1, from coordinate 56,873,997 downwards.
CAAGTTTCCCAGTAATGGCAATGCTATAAAAATTTAAATGCATATATTTAAGTTTAAAGAGACACACCCACTCTCACAAGTTATCCTCTGACCTCCACATGTGGGCGTTAGCATGCATGCACGCTCACACACACATGCACATGCACATGTAATAATTTGTTTTTAATTGCATCCGAATTATCTGAGTGAGTAGATAAGCAGGCTAATGGGTTAAAAAAAATTGTGAAAGTTGTCAATGAAGGTTGAGCATCACAGCTTGTGGTCTGTGAGGACAGACAGACGTTCACGGAATTGGCCCAAGGAGCTAGACAGGGAAGCCCCAGAGGAGGCTGGGAGGATTAAGCAACTGCTAGCTGGGCTCCTAAGAGCTGAGCTCTTGGTCATGTGACTGCAGGAGAGGAAAAACTAAAGAGAGCTGCAGTTACCTGCAAGCCTCCTGGGACTGGAGCAGCCTCAGGTGCCTGAGGAGAGCACAGGGTAGCAGCAAAGATGAAAGGCCTGGATAAATAGAAAGGCCTGGAGGCTGGGTTTCAGACAAGCCCTACGTGAAGGCAATATGCAGGAAGAGAGACTGCCCCGGGCACCATGGGGAGAGCTCTGATTCAGGAGTCAAGAGCCTTTTCTTTGGTTCTGACTGTGCTCTCTGTGTGGCCCAGTACAAGACTCTTCCTGGGGTTCAACCCATTCACTTTAAAATGCCCCTTCCAGGTACCCATACTCTGTTCTTTAATGCAGACATTAGCAAAATTTCTTGTTCAGTTTATCTGAAATACAAAAATCCTTTCCTCTCACTAGATCTCCCTCCGATGAGAACTGGGTGTACTCATAGAACTACACACACACAAACACACACACACACACACACACACACACACACACTCGCACTCACAACCACATCTAGAATAGCAATCATTTGGCTGTTGATATAATCACAGGCAAATGCTGGCTATAAATATGAACGTGAACGGGGTCAGAGTCTCTGGTGGGCATTGAGGAATGTGCCTTGTGGGTGGTACAGGAGCCACTTTTTCACGGATGTGCAGGAAAATTAACCAGCCGTCTACCACAGAGGCTCGCAAACAGCACAAACTCTTCCCACCCAGATCCACAAGCCCCACTTCCCTTCTGAGGAATTCAACTGGCCTCTTGGCTAAGTTCTCTGGTTTTCAATGTCACATATAATCTCAATGCTTCTCTCTGGGGAAGTTCAAAGGCTGAAAGGCCAGGTTCTAATTATTGTCTTGGTAAAAGGGAGGTGCAGGTGGCTTTTACGAAACTCACCGAGAAAAGTCTGGATTCGTGTGCAAGCCACAGCAGGGTGAGGGTGGGTGTTAGGACGGCCTACTAGAAAAGAAGGGCATAAACAAAATACACTTAGCTGAGCACCAACTGTTACCTGTCCATAGAAAAGTTAAGAAGGATCTGGTCTCAGATACCTGTGGTCCAGCTAACAGAACTAGCTATCGTGAAGGGAAAACAGAATCAGAGAACACAAGGCAGAGGGCCTCTGTGTGCACTGACTCCAGATGAACTGACCGTGCACACCCTTGCCTTCCTTCACCGTACTAAAACGATTTATAGCAATTAGTTACATGGCAATTACATTGTCTTATAAGTCAGGTAGTAATGATTTGCCATATGCTGGAGGGGCCGTGGACATGGCTCATGGTAGGCGTGCACACTTTGAAAGCAAGAGGATCTGAGTTCAAATCCCTAGCACCTACATAAAAAGTTGAGATGGTCACATGTGCGACAGGGAGGTGGAAAGTGGTGGGTTTCAAAAGCTCAGTGGCCATCCAGTCTAGCCTAAATGGTGAATTTCAGGTCCTATGAGAGAATTCCCTGCTCTGGCCCCCACACGCGTACTAATAGGTTCTGGCACCCATACGTTCACATGCATACAACAGATGCACACACAATAAACAAATAAATATAGTGTAAGCTACATGTGAGTACTTTACAATTTTAAAGGTGCCATCCCTGATTTTGGTATTTAAGGTGTCCTCAAATTATATACTGAGGGACAGCCGTGTAATTGGACTTTAAAATAAATGATTGCCATTTAAGAGGATGGGACCTTGCACTGCCCCACCCCAATCCATTCTCTAGACCCCAGGCAGCAAACACTCTTTTTCCAGAACACAAATCCAACCATGACACTTCCCTGCCGGCTACACCCACAGAACAGACCTGCATTCTTCACTGTGTGGTGCAGGTCACCCAGAATGTGGCCTCTGATTTTCTCTGGGGGTGAAGTTTGTGTCATTCTCCTTCTTCTCTGGTCTTCTGTGTGTGCCCTGAAGTGTGCACTGTCACTAAAGTGTCAGGGGTCATCCAAGCATTCCTTTCCAGCGTCTCTCTCTTGGGCACCCGCGTCTGTGAGTCTCTCAGCCCATTTGCACCTCAGCCCACTTGCACAGCCCAAAAGTGCTCACCATTCAAGCTTCAGCTCTAAGCCTCCCTGCTGGGGCTTCGTCTCTTCCTGTAGCTTCCTGCCCAGTACATGGCAGCATTCAGGAGATACACAGTGTCTATTCAACTGGCCATGGCCAACATTGTCCTTCAGGACCCAAGGGGTCAGGAGCCACGGTTGTCTTAATTAACACCACAATCCCCTTTCCAACACAATGCCGATTGGAAGTGCCCCTTTCGTCTGGCTGAATGAATGAACCCAAGATGTGGCTAGTTGGAGAAAATGAAAACTAATGAGGACCACAATGCAAAAGAAGGGGAAAAGATTGTAAGGAGGAGGTACTACTTGATTTCGGGTGAGTGGGACTCTGAAAAGAGGCAGAACGGATTAAATTATGGTCAGTGGTAAAGGTATAAAGGAACCATAATAAACCCGTGGATGTCTAACAAATGGTGTGAATACCAATGAGTAAGATAATTAATAAACTAGAAATGAATAAATGAATGGCTTTCTTGATGAAATGTATAACAAATGACGGGAACTAGAAACATTTTTCTAAAACTATAAATAGTTTAGCAATACCCCGAAGCATATGGTAATTGTCTGTGTGTGTGTGTGTGTGTGTGTGTGTGAGAGAGAGAGAGAGAGAGAGAGACAGACAGAGAGAGAGAGAGAGAGAGATGATGATGATGATGATGATTGACAAGTCACAAACAGCTCTTCTTCTTTTTCTCTGTCCCATGTCATCTTAAAGTTCTTCCCGCTGTCTCTTCACCTGTGTGTGTTGCTATTAGTTTCAGAACTCCAGGGAAGTCTAGAGAGATGATGGCTCTGTAGAAAAGAGGCTTGCCACACAACCATAAAAGCCTGAACTCGGATTCCCCAGAATCCAGGCCTGCGTGGTGGCTATTACCCCAAAGCTCAGGAGGCAGAGACAGGAATCCTTGAGGCAAGTTAACTAGCTAAACCAGCTGATGAGGGAGTCCTGGGTTCGGTTGAAAGACTCTGCCTAAATAAATAAGGAGGAGTAATCAAGGGAAATGTCAACTTTGAGCTTCTATACACATGCACTCATACTCCTGCACACACAAATGTACCCACATAGTATGGACATGTGTATACACGTCCTGTCTTACAACATACACATACATACAGCACCAGTTAAAAAGTCTATCTAAACCTTGACACACATGGCCATAATCCCAGCATGTAAGAGATGAAGAAAAAAGAAGCAGGAGTTCTGGTCCAGCCTGGGCTACATGAGAGCCTGACCAAAATTTTAAAAAGATGCCCAGATCTAGAAAACTACCTCCTAGTGACTTCCAGATTTTATATTTGTTCTTTTCTCCACATACGTCTTACCTGAACACAGGACGAGTCTTGCTAAAAAGACTGTATCCAGGGCCAAACAAATCGACATAGACCACACCAGGCTCAAGACTAGCTTTCCAAGGGATAGGAGCTAAGGCTTGCCCTCTTCTCAAACATTGTGCATTATCCTGGAACTTTTTTTCATTTGCAATTCTCCTGACTTGAAGTCCTGATTAATAGGGGACACAGAGCCCTGTTAAGAAAAATTCAATACATTATGCTCCAGTCTAATCTATCCTGCACAGCTCTGTTGCAAAGTCACATTGCAGCGTTCACAGAGCTGCACTCCTCTGGGGCTGGAGGGGCCAGGGAAGGGAGAAGTAGGGGAAAGAAATTCCATTTCCCTGCAGCTCCTCAGCAGTAACTCCAGCTCCTTCCCTCTGCATGCCTGCATGAGTGCAAAACGCACACGCACACACGTACACGTGCACACGTGAGCATGCACACGCATACACAACAAGAAAGCACACATAGCTTCCTGAAAAAATTGGATAATATGAAGATTTGAGAACGGAAATTTCCTCATTTTCATTTCACCCCAAGCACCTTGGGTTTGAGTATAACTTCCCCTCACCTCCAGCGAGTAGGTTTTTTTTCTTCCTTTCCTTCTTTCCTTCCCTCTGTTATTTAATCCATTTTGATTTAACAAGGTCTATACAGCTGTGGCTGCCCTGGAACTCACCACGTAAGCCAAGTTTGACTCATTGCCATCCTCCTGCCTCCAGCTCCCAAGTGCTGGCATTGTGGGGATGAACCTTTATGTCCAACAATAGTTTCATTGTTTCAGACTGGAGAGTGGGAAAGGCGAAGGGGTTTTGTTTGTTTGGTTGTTTCTTTTTTAAGCATAAGCAGGGCAACTGCTTATAGAATTGACTTATGGAACTGCTTATGGAACTGACGGACTGGCCAGCACTGGATTCCAGTCTCACCTTGGTCATCCATGGCACCAGCTACCCCAGCTTCCACGAAATCAGATGCTAACGGACGATTCCAGAAACCTTCCAACATGTAAGCTGGAAAATCAGAAGGAACCTGAATTCCAGCTCCCCGTCGCCAAGAAACTCTATATGGTGCAGGTGCACGGCAGGTTTTTTTTCCCTTCCTCTTTTAAATTCAGACTCATTAAAATATGTATTTTGCAAGGGGATTAAATTCAAACATCTGGGAAAGGGAAGAAAAAGTCTACAACTCCAAAATATTTCTTTACTTGGCTTTGGACTTCCATTGTTTCATTTCTTTTTAAGTTGGGGATAAGAGGCTGCTCGCTGGTGAGATGACAGAGGGGCATGGAGAGGGCTAGAAAAGGACTTGGAAGGGTCCCTGACTTCATCAGCAGTCATAATTGTGGGAAAAGAACCCGAAGATGCCAAACAACAGGAAATTAACAGAAGAATCTGTCAGCACAATCAGCTGCTATTTTCATTGTTCTTTGGCAAATTTATACGCAGTTGGGAGCACCTGGGCTGGCCTGGCGCCCAGGTCTGACTAATTGCCAGGGGAGAGGAGTCCTCATTTGTCTTCGGTGGGGTTTCCTCCATTCGCTCCTCAAAACATGTGGTTTCGCTTTTCCCCTCTCTCTGCAGGAAATGGCAGGACAGTGAGACACAAAATAAATGAGTTCACTTCCAAGAGGTTGCGTCCTAAGAGGCCACTCCAAAAATAACTGTCTTGTGAGACGTTGTTAATAACCAAGGTTCTATATGCTGTCCTCAGAAAACAGCGTTTCAAAGGCATGGTGATTCCCACCCCCACCTGCATCCCTGGCAAAGCACAGTGCACATTAAAAATAAAAGCGTGAGGGATGAGAGAAGAAATCAAGCCCAGTGTCTTCTGGAGGAGGGGAACGTCACCCCTCACAGGTTTGCAACGCTCCTGTCCACTGAGCAAAACTGTCTCCAAGGCCCATTCTCCAGTAAGTGAAGGATGCAGCTGGGATAGCAAATCCCAGCCCGATCGCAGCTCTTGCTCAGGGCTGGTCACTGACTCCCCTGAAGTAAACTCCACTTAAAAACTTTTGAGTGGGCGGAAGCTCGGAGGTTCCTTGAAGGCACGGATGAGGCCAACACCATGCCCACTTGTTGCACTGTTGCTCACTGCATGGTGGAGAGTTGATGTGACATCGGAAAGGGTTATACAAAGAGTGCGGAGGTGTCTGTCTGCAGTAACTGCCTGGCGAGCAGCTTGCTGTCCAGGGTGGGGTGTAGATAATTTGAAATATCTTAAACTTCGAGAGATGGCTTTTTTACAAGAACCACCTGCCAGAGTGACAGAATTCTTCTCTAACTCTGCTCCACTCTCTTTATAAGTTACCATACAAAAGAGCGTGTATACAACACACGTGCACACACCACACACACACACACCCCTCAACCTCACACCCCCTCCCATCATTTAAGCAATAGCTCTAGCCAAGATACTCTACTCGAGTAGCCAAGTAGCAAAGTCATGTTTTATAACCTTCCCTGCAACCAATCGAGCTTTCTAACTTAATTGCCCCAGTACTTGCAAAGTGCTGATTGGGACATGTCACGGTGACAGTGTGTTTCATATTGAAACGTACATCCGCCTTTGGTATATTTTCACCTGCGACGTGTTCCGTCCCTCTGGTGATTTAGGGGTCCTGGCAACGTGTCAACAAAGTGTCGGCTGCTTTTCCTTTCTTCCTTTCTCTCTTCTTAAAGCATCTAGAGTACCCGGCACATCATAACTACCTTCGACGGAGCCAGCAACATTTGGGTTTGATTTGGTTTCTGTCGCAGACCCCTTTCTCAAAGTTGAGCTGAGCTGTAATTCTAAACTGACCCACCTTCCCCCTCGAAAAGGTGAAAAAATGTTATGGACCGTTTTACAACCCGCAGCCCATCTTTTATGCCGAGGCTCTGGGAGAATCCAGACTTGGCTTATTTTCCCTAAATCAGAGATGTTTTGACATGTTTATTTGTTTAATTTGTTTATTTTGACTAGCTCTGATTATAATTGGCAGCAGCGGGTAGAATTAACATTAGGCAGTGTCTTAGACTTGTCTGTTACAATAACGGGGAAAGAATGTGAAGAGAAACCTACCCAGTGTTTAACAATAGCGAGCAGGCAGGGACAGACATGGGGTTTCTTTCACGGCAAGAATTGCAACCCGGCTTTTAAAAGTGCATGCTGAAAATCAAACAGATTGTCTTAATTCTTTTTCTTCTCTTTAATAAAAAAACAAAACAAACAAAAAAAAGCCCCTCTGGTAACACTCTTGGATGAAAGTTACTAAAAATAAAAATTAAAACAAAAGAAAATCTATTTCACCCTGGAACTTTGTTTTCTGGGGTTTTTGTTGTTCTGTGGCTCTTTGAAAATAAAATTGCAGTAACTGTTCAATAATATTTACGGTAACATCAGAATGGTCACCCCATATCTAATGTCATGGTGTGGTTGAAAAATGTACTTTCTGGATTCTTTGTCTAAAAATACCCAAACTGTGACATTTACATTAAAAAGCATAGGGACTTATTCCACTCTGGTCGTTTCTCCTGCCCTGTGATGACGGCGGCATCCTGTTAACTTTCGTCTTTATGCTTCCAAAGGCCCACATAAAGCCCATTTCCTAGGAATGATCTATACCCCACATACAAGAGACATAAAACCCACTCTGGGTAGTGGGAGAATCTGTGTACATTGCCCAACCAAATCACATGTCAGTAGGTGGCCCTGTTCCTTCCAGATTCATTCCAAATTAGTGGGGCACTCACTCACCCCCTACCCCTTATCCTTAGGTTAAAGACTGCTTGCTCTGTGAGGTCCACTGCAGAGGGTGTCTGACTATGACTCCTGTAAGGAGTTCATTCCTCTCCATATTCTACTGCCAATTACACTGAGAGCACAAAAAAGCCTTCCTCACATTTATTATCCTCTAAATATTTGCTCCCACCTCAGCCCCTCACAGTGTGGTTGATTGCTGTGTGCAAGCCTGACTTTGAACACCATATGCACTCTGATGAGGGCCAAGTTCAAGTTGCCATATCTAAGCAGCCCAGAGGTTCCCCCACTATGGAACATTTGCTTGGGGAAGCCTGGAGTCTCTAGGCAACTTCTCCTTCAGCTCGTCTTTCATTTTAACTTAAATGAGTCTGGCGCAGGGCAAGAAAAATGACTATAGGATCAGAGAGCTGATAACTATTTCTCTGCCCTGGTCACTTTTGGGCCTGGTTGGATTAACGGCCCTGGGAAGGTAGGACTGAACAGGTTGAGGGGTTTCTTTAGAGAACTCTGAAACTGTATTGGTTTTCCCCAACTTAAGAAGCATAAGAATTGCTGAACCACTGGGCACTGGAAATCAGTCACCAGTGGCAGCTTTAAAAAAAAAAAAACCATATGGAAAAAGAACAGGCCAAAGTTCTGCTTTTCTCAAACTGCACCTTGATTTCCCAGGAGGTAAAGGTGATATCTGGTAGAACAGAGCAGCAGGATGTGGTGGTGGTGGTGGCACTACCAGGCAGTTGAATTCTTTTGACTGAGAAGTTGCCAGGCCAAGACTCCATGAGATAAGAGAGAAACTATGCTGAGGGACACAGTCTCTCGGTCTCTGTCTCTGTCTCTCTGTCTCTGTCTCTCTCAGACACACACAAGCACACGAGTGCACATGCGCATGCACACATACACACGCACACATACACACACACACACACACAAAATACACGCACGCACACATGCCAGCAGTAGACTTCCAGAATGTGCTAGGTATAGAATTCAGGCTGAGACCCAGAGAGCAGAACCAGGGATGTCCCATCTCTTCTCTTGTACATCTTAGTAATCCTGGGACTGAAAAGCCAGTCCCATCAAGAAGAGTCAGCTGGGTCTCCAGACATGGACTAAGCAGCCAGACAGAAAGGTTTGCTATGCCGCACTCATTTACTGCTTCATTCAAATCACAGCTACATCTGTCCCCAGAGCACTGGGCTAATTGGGACTTTCCCATAGACAAGGCCCTGTGTTGTTTCTGTCAACATCTTAGGAGAACTAGCAGGACATAAAGATAAAGGATACTGCCTTATATCCGGGGAGTGGGGAAGAAGGGGTGGGAAGATGGGGGTGGGGTGGAAGGTGCTTCTTTTTCCAATCTGAGAAGGGGTTGAGGGAGAGGGCTGTGACTAGAATGGCAAAAGGAAGTCACTTTCTCCCATCTTCCTTTAATTTACTGCCCTCGGACTTATAACCCGCACTCAGGAATGGAATGCTGAGGTCTGTCTCTGGTTTCCACCTTGCCCCTGCCTTACTGTGTAACTTTCAATTAAACATGTGCTTGATGTCTTCCTCATATTCTCTGATAGTTTCAGTGCCCACATGACAGTGGGCTCCTTGGAAGACAGTATCCTACTGCCAACTAGGTATATTTTTTTTTCTACCTTCTAAAGGGAGCACTTAAATTGTTCATGGGAAATAGGCTGGCTTTCTTCTTCTTTTGGTTAAACTCAGTAATGAAGCATGGGCCATAAGTGTTTTCCAGCTCCTTGGATATGGAGGTTATATAAATACTAAGCAATATTATTGAAATGAAACTTCTTCGGGGCGTATGCCAAGGGACCTGGTGTTAAGAATATTTTACATGAGAAGATTAAATGAGGAAGTGTCTAATGAAGTCTTGCTGCCGGCAGCTCCATCAGGACCCGTTCTCAGTCCCGCTGGGGAGCACAGTGATTTAGAAGAACAATCACATAGTGGCTAACTTGAAGAAGAGTCTAAGCACCATTTTACTGCCTGCCAATGTGACTGTATGGCTTCAGACATTCCCCAAACTCATTGCACTAAAAATGATCAAAAAAGGAGAATCGTTTGGAATGAGAATACCTCAAATCTATTCAAGTTAAAAAAAAACAACAACAAAACAAAACAAAACAAAAACAACAACAACAAAAAAAGCCAGAAAAAAACAAAAACAAAAAAACCCTGATCCCTTCAGATCGTCCACCAGGTAAAACCCCTTGGCTTTGAGAAACCAGATCCCATTGTTTAAGAAGAAATTCTTGGGCTGGGGCTATAGCTCATCCCGTAGAGCTCTTGCCTAGCATGCACAGTGGCCTGGGTTTGATCTCCAGTACAGCATTAAAAACCAGGCAGGTGATGCACATCTGTGATCCCAGCACTCTGGAAGCGAAATCGAAAGATTCAGATGTTTAAGGTCATCCTCAACTATACAGTAGGTTAGCAGCCAGCATGGATGTGAGACCCTGTATCCAGGGGAAGTCTGGGAGAGAATTGGGTGGAAAGAAGGGAGGGGAAAAGGAAAAGGGGGGAAAGAGGAGGAAAAGAAGAAATTCTTATAATGTGTTGCCTAGTCTCTTGAAGATACCTTACATGCACAAATTCCAGGGAGAGCAGAGTAGTGAGCTGTGACCAGAATCAAAGTCCAGGGCTTGCTGCAGTCCTGGAAAGGTGGAACTGGGTTACAATTCTCCCTCTCCACCCTACCCTGGAATCTTCTCACACACTGCTAAGGATAGAAAGGACATCATGACATGGCTTTGATGCTGCTTTATAAAGGGAGACAAAGAATAAGGACAATGTTAAAAAGTAAAATAAATATTTACTAAAGCAGTTTATAGATGCATGAGCCCATAAATTATGCAAAAAAAAGTTGAGCTTATGTGGTGAAATAGACACTGGGTTCAGAGACACAAAGTCTTTCTTTTAACACTGCACAGGCGACTCTGGTTTTACTTTCCGAAATATCCTCACTTGGAGAGTCAGAAGTGTGAGCAGAGCCCTCCTGACAGGGTAGTAGCTGCCTGGGTCAAACGGGCGTAGTGAGGCTTTGAAGCGTCTCATGTCCTATACCAGCGCGCAGTATCATCTTTGTCGGGTACTGAAGCAAAAGCTCAAATCACTCATTCGAAAAGCAAGAGACAGAATCGGCTCATGAGTGGCTCGTGTCCCCAACACTGCCATCCAGGAACTGTTTTCAGCGGCCATAAGTGGGTGCAGAATGGCTTTAAAAATACAAGCAGTTTCTTATTTAATCAAAAGATAGCCCTGGATTCTGTCATCTCTCCTGAGAGATTCCCTCTCTTGTCTTTTCGATATGCTCTTGGCCCTGAAGTATCTTCTTTTGTTTGGCTTGTTATATAAGGTTGTACAAATAAAAACGGATATTCCTTGATTCAATGAGAACTTACATTCAATTCAAAAGACATCCCTGGAGAAGTCTGCTCCTTGGTTCTGACTTGTTCGGACCTCCCAGTTGTATCTTTTGAAGACTCCCACTGCAGTATTCAGGGGCCTTGTCTTTCTTCCTTCTGGTTGTGTCAGGACTGCTTCAGAGGCCACACAGGCTCTGCACTATCCTGGACCCCTCTGTGGAGCCTCCGGCTACAGGCATGAACAGCCAGCAGCTGATTCTAGGTGAGGTGGTTTGGGGATCCCAAGTGAGCTTTGTGCTGCCCTGCTCCAACTCTCAACTAAGCAGAGACAATAGACAGGGTTTGGGAACTTTGTGAGTCCCAAAAGATGCTTCTCAGGCTACATATCCATCAGCCTCTCTGAGGTTAGCCCAGGGACCTCTGAACTTACCAATGGTTAGCGTCTAGCTCTGCTCATTCCCTGCACTCAATGGGGCATTGAGAGTACTCAAACAGGAAGCCAAGCAGATGGCCCTGGGTCTGATGCTCTGGGCTTCTAACCAGGGTGGGTGACCTTCATCATAACTTTCCATCGTCTTCCACCCCCCACCCTTCTTTCTCCTCTTTCTGATCTTCTTGATCCCCTACGTTCTCTTTCCCCTTCTCTCCCACACCAGAGGCAAGCTTGCAACAGCTGCTCTTTGCACAGTGAACTCAAAGCACACTTCTGGCTCTTTTGGTAACATTGTGGTTACCACAGAAGTCTGGTTTTCTGGTCTCTCTTCTTTGCTCCTTATCGCCTCACCAATTCTTTGAGCTTTAGATCAGTGTCAACTGCTGGGTGCTGGGAGAACACCAGCTTTCCCAGGATATGGTGTTGAGTGGATACCGCAGGTTTCTTCTCCCACTATGTGGAAAGCCATGTGAGCACTGTTGTTTCTCTGTCCACTGCCCAACCCCATCAATATTCTGCTATCCTCCAGATGCTCAAAACAATCAGTGACTTGCCCAGAGTGGGAGGCTCAGCATGAAGTCTGACCAAAGCCAAGTCTTACTGTTGGCTTCAGTTTCATACCCAGCTACTACAGCTACTTGGTGAGAGAGGGGAGAGAGAGGGAGAGGGAGAGGGGGAATATTTTCAAAGCAATACATTTGATCAAAAGTGGAAATTTGGCTTTGCAGTTTCCTGGGAAACACAAGATGGTGCAGTCATCCTTTGGTATCCACAGAAAGTGGTCCCTGGAACCCCAGACACCCAAATCCATTGATGCTGAAATGGTCTGCACATCACCTCTGTGCAAACTTCATGTAGAGTAACTCATCTCTGGATTATTTCTAACACCTAACAACACAATGGAAATATTATGCCAGTAGCCATGATCCCATGTTCTTTAGGCAAAGATGACAAGGTTAAAAAATCTGTATGTTCTGAGTATATATACAGATTATTTTTTATTTTTTTCCATCTTCTGCTGGCTGGATATGAAGATGTGGAACCCATGAATACAGGGTGCCAGCCTTATGTGCCAAGCTCATTGTCCTAGTAAATAAAAAATACAAACATGTCAAATGTGGAAATGTAGGTTAACTGTGGAAAAGCAGAAGTGAGGCAACCAAGAATCAAGTTCTTCTTGGGTAAAATTCTTGGTATTGTTCCACTAGAAAGACAGGGGACATTCCCTTCAGCAAGAGGTAAAGATATTCCAAGCACAGGGACCAAGGCATAGATAGCTCTCTGTTGCCATCCAGTGGAGCACGGCTGTAAGATAGCAAGATTCTTGGCTGGGCCGATGAGCCAGTGCAAAGAATCCCAATTTGCATAAAATCATGCTATCTCCTCCAAAGAATGAGTAAAGCTTCCAGAACTCACCCCCTCCCCATCCAGCCCTCCCACCTCCCTCATTAGCTGCTTTTGTTTGTCTTTGAGATAAAGGGATCTTGGCTGGCCTCTCCTTGTTGACTGAAAAACCCAGTGCTCAAAAAGAACAGCTTTTGTGGTACTTGGGCCAAACCTACAGTTCCCTAATTGGTTTAAAAGATGGGGAAGCAGGGTGTGGAGAGAGAATAAACGTGAACCAGAGAAAAAGAGAGAGAGTACATAGTGCTGGCGGGTAAGTGCCAAATGGTAAATGCGTCCTTTTTATAGACTCATTTGGCCTCGGTGCTGCAAAGGCTTCCTTAATTGAGGGAGGAAGCAGACTTAAGGGCAGTCTTAAGTGATAGTCAATTCTTCCTGCAGATTGCTAAGATCTGTGGCTGATCTGTAAAGAGATAACACGGGTTCTCCTGTGCCCTTGAAGTCTGAGGGTTAGTTAACCAGGAGGAAGCATTTAGCTCCAATTATCCTGGAATTTTCCTTAAGCACACACTGGGCTTTCCTTCAATGGGCTCCTGTCTGGAGTTCTTGCTCTGATCAACCCAAACAAGGCCAGTGGTCAGGTTGGTTACCAGTGGTCAGATGTCAATGACACAGGCCACATGGCACTGTAGTGAGTCCGGGACATACTACAGGCAGCTTCAGCCTGTGAACCTCTGGGCCAGATTGTATGGGAGTCCACAACTATCCAGTTCAAGTATCTTTAAAACTGAGGTTTGCCTTCCATGGAAAGTTAAATGGACTATCAAATGTCTCATATGTCAAAACTGAACATATCAGAACAACCATAAGCTAACTGTGGTGTCTGGACTTTTTGCAAACTCTGCCCTCTGCATAGCTCCTCCTGGAACACTGCATGTGTGTGTTCCTTCTGCATGAGCTGATTGCTCACTGTGACTCAGAAGAAAAGCCACACAAAAACCAAGGAAGAGACACCACCCTCCATAAGCAAAGAGCACCCCCTCTCAATCTCTCCCTCCCTCTCCCCCTCCCTCTCCCCCTCCCTCTCCCCCTCCCTCTCCCTCCCCCCTACTTCCCTCCTCTCCCTCCTCCCTCTCTGTCTCTCTGTCTCTCTGTCTCTCCTCATCCTCCTCCTCTTCCTCCTCCTCTTCTCTCTTCCTCTCCCTCTCTCTCCCTCTCTCGGCACAAGCCCAAGTCCATTTGCAACACTCAGGAAAGCCATGACAAGAGTGAAGATAACATTATATCTGCAGCCACATCCGCATACATTACACATCTTGGGTGCTTTCTCATTTCACTTATCACTTAGTGATAAAGATTATTAACAGATTTTAAGTTTATTAGTTCGTAATTCATCTTTATTTTTCTTTAACTCAAATCTTTCTCTTTTGGGCTCTGCACCAGTGTATTTGAGGAGTATCCAGAGATTGAATGATGAGCTATTTACTTTAAGTCATTACCGTTTGCAAATGCTTGTTTGTAAGAATGAGAATGCGCTCAGTTCCTTCTGCTAGGGCAAAACAGAAAACTGGGTGAGGTGGTGCACTCTTCTAATCCTGGTGCTCAGGAGGGGAGAATCAGGAGATGGAGGTCGTCGCCCTTGGTTACATAGCAGGTACAAGGCCAGCCTAGGTTCTGTTCCTGTTTCAAAAACTGAAAGAAGATCCTACACTAATAAACCCAGAATAAATATCATATGTTTACCATATATAATGATAGTGATATCATATATAGATATTGGTACTGTATCATATATATGATATTACATATATCATATATTATAGATATATAATGTATAATACATCATATCATATATGTGATATACATAATTTTATAACCATATATACTTAACATCATATTTTTAAAAACATAATAGTGGTCTTCTGTTAACTAGAAGACAAATAAGCATTTTTTTGGTAGGTTATCGTGGACTGAATTATGTCTCTCCAAAGCTTTAGCCGTCAATAACTCGTAACCTAACTACATTGAGCGAGAAAAGATGGGCCAAAACTGAAAAGAGGCTGAGGGAGTCCTGGTCCCAACTGAGTGGTATCCCTCTAAAAAGTCATGAGGACACAGACATGGAGAGATGGCCACAGGAAGACCAGGGAGGGAAGGTGACCACCTACAAGCCAAATCCTAAAGCCTCCAAAGAAAACAGTCCTGCTGGCAGCAGCCTGGTATCAGACTTACAGCCTCCAGAACACAAGAACATAAACACCATCAGTGGAAGCCACTCAGCATGTGGTGTTTTGTTATTACATCCTGAGAAACGGAATACAGAGTCCAGATCAGTTAGATCTGAAATTTCCCACCATTCTGCATCCTTCCTTCCCAGCCTTGGTTTACTGTTGTATTTTGTTTTTGCTTACCAAGATATTAATTCACACAGCACAGACTTTGCATGCCGTGGGTGTATAGTTTAATGATTTTAGTACGTTTACAGAGTATCGTATAATCCTGACCACAATACCACATAATCTTGAGAAGGACACTTAAGCCTTCTGGGCCTCAGCTTGTTGTCTATGAAATGGGGCTAATACCTTCCTATGCATTTGTTTAGATGATTGAAGGATGATTGAAGGCTCCAGTCTTTGCAAAACTTCACACACACACACACACACACACACACACACGTCCCCTTCCTTCCTACTTTCTGCTCCATCCCTAAGGTTTCAGAATCAGCTTTGGGCCCCCACCTGATGTTTTTCCTACATAACAGATGGCTGGCATGATCCATGCTTGTCCTATGTAATTCCCACCCCTTGAATGGCTGCACCTAGTGGCTCACTTCTAATAAATGGAACCCAGGAGAAGTGACAGGAAGCCATTGCTGAGATTAGGTGACAGAAGGCCAGTGGCTTTCCTATGACTCATTCTCGCTCACTCACTTATTTGCTCTGAGGGAAGCCAGCTGCCACATTAGGTACTGTCCTCAAGAGAGCCGTGTAGGAAGCTTCTCAGCAGCAGCAGTGTGGGTGAACTTGTCTATAGAAGCCCCACCCCACCCCAGTACACCACAGACGTACACCATTGGAGCCAGCGTGAGACTCAAGCCAGAGGCCACAGTTAAACTATCTGAGGACTATTGAATCCTAGACTGTGAGTCATGGGCTGCTGAGGAGGGGAGATTTGTTACACAGCAGTGTAACCTGCAACCCACCTCACAGTGAAGAATGAAGAGGATTGTAGCCAGACTGACCAGTCCTTGCACAGTTCAGAGCCTAGCACCTTGTCAGTGGTCAAGAAACTCACCAAATCCAGCCTGTAAGAATTTCCTATCATTTTTGTCTCCTTAGAAGGGCTTACTGCCTTCCAGACCCTGGATTTCAGTTCTCATGACATCATGTCCTCAGCTCTCTGATGGCCAAAAGGAGTTATGATTCTGTGAATGACCTCAATTTTGCCTATCATTAGCATAAAAGCAGTGTTCTCTGGTGGGTCTCTGACTCTTAAATGGAAATGAAAGTTTAGACTAGGTTTGTACTCGTGTGAGTGTGAGTGTGTGTGTGTGTGTGTGCACTTGTGGGTGTGCAACTCCGCATTTGAGTGTGTGTAGCTAGATTCTGACATTGTGTGTCTTCTTCTATCCCTCTCTACATTAGCTTTGAGACAGTGCTCCTCTCACACTAAGTCTGGAGCTCAACAATTAGTCTAGACTGACTGGCAGTGAGCCCCAGAGACCATCCTATCCTTACATCCTCAGCACTGGGGTTACAAGATTCATATTTCCACACCCGGCTTTTTCACCACACTGGTGCTAAAGATCAAATTCAGGTCCCAGGCATGCGGGGCTAGCATTTCACCAGCTAAGCTAGTCTCTGAACCCTGAATTTGCATTTTGATCCTTCTGATTCACTCTGCTCATCTGTGAGCCAGTTTCTTCATCTATTCAAGAACTTTCTAGGTGATGATGCTTATGACAGTGGCTGAATTTGTCAGGATGACAAATTCTGGGTTCCTTTGGAAGACTCCAATGTCATGCTAGGCTCTTGGCAGATGAGGAACTGATCAGTTAGGTCTTAGAGCAGTTGAGGAGAACTGAGGTGACTCTTATGAATTATAATTGCCTTGATTCTCCCATGTCCAACACATACTAAGAAGCTACAAGAATAGACACATAGGCCTGTCAACCTTAGCCTTTAGGCTCTCAGCCAATGGCATTTGTTCTAAGAGGTAGACTTACTAGACTTTCTAGATGTAGACTAGACTGGTTCATGTGAGGATTCTGGAGATGCCCTTCATGTGGAGCTGGCCAAGTTTGAGGAATATGCACCAAGAAAAGCTGCAACCACCTGAAGAGAGGCTCTCTAAAGAGGAAAGTCACACAAGGACAGGGGAAGAGAAGGTGAGGGACACCTCTAGTGATATGATACCCCACTTCTGATTCCTAAGAGGCTGATCCCTAACTCAGGAGCCTTAGGCCCTTTGCCATGTGTGTGAGTCTATATACCAGGCTGGTTAGGGGTGAGGGTCCAGGCCTCACAGCTGTTAAAACCTGAGAGTGGAACAGTAAGGAACAGTTCAAACAAGTTCAATAGGAAGTAGTCAGTCAGGATGCTTTCAGATGTAGGCTTCAGGGGACCCAGGAAAAGCACCTTGAGCTTAACTCCTGTCAGTAAGCACTTGGCTATAAATCACCAACTTCTTAGGAGCTGGAGAGAGAACTCTTTTACAGAAGATTCTAGCCACATTGTCAGTCAAGAGGGTAACATGGGACTGGATTTGAGGGGTAGGGGGTGTTTTGTTTTTATATTGTATTTTTTCTTTTACTGGAATGTATGGTTATATACAACATTCTTTCTGTGCCAATGGAAGAAAGAAGAGGGTGTCAGATCCCCTTGAGCTGGAATTACAGACAGTTGTGAGGGGTGGGAATTGAATTAGGGCCCTCTGGAAGAGGAACCAGTGCTTCTAACCACTCAGCCACCTCTCCAGCTCCTGCCTTGTTTTCAGGCAAGTCTGTAAAAACCAATTGATGGAGTGTTCTATCCAGTGAAGTGACTTGGAATCCATGCAGGTGGCTGCCGTCTCCCAAGGATAGTCCAGGGCTTCAGACAATGTCATCAACTGGATCGCCTTATTACAAAAGTCAGCTCTGAGAATATTTAGTGCAGCGGCACTGTGCAAGAGGGGAAAGCAGGGGCATTGGAAAGGCGCTAAAATTGGAGCGCCACCATACTCTCTCACCCAATCTCTACTAGGTGCAAGGGTAAAGTGTCACCTCACATTTGGAGCCATGAGACGCTAACAGCTCCCATGAGGATGGAGCCAGTTGCCTTGACCATGGCCTCATTAGGACCAAGTTGTAGCCAGATGAATCAATCATAGAAAGTAACACTTGTCCATATCGCACACGTTTTCCCAAGGTGCTTAACCTCAGTTTGAAAAGGAAGCTATATTAATAGCAATCATCCAGATTTTGACCGAAATTCTCTACCCTCCTTTGCTCCACTCAAATCCCAACTCCTTACTCCCTAGAATTGGGAGAATTTTGTGATTCACAAAACTAAAGCCAATATCGAATCCCTGTATGACACCACTCCCCTGCTCTCCCCCACCCCAGCCCACCTGCCACCTTTCTTTTGCTACCCCTTTAAGGTTATAAAAGTATGAAATGGGATATACTGTTTTGCCCTTCAGCTGCCAGCACTGCACAGGAGCAAGAAAAACCCTTAACTCCAAACACACACATACAGAAACTCCCTGATGCTGTGGGCACACACACAGGCATACAAGCATGCACACATCTGTGTGCACTCTACACACATACCCTAGAGACACATTCTGCCAACAAAGCAGAATGTAAAATGGTTTACTGAATCAGGTGCTTGCAATCAAGCCTAACAACCTGAGTTTGATCCCCAGAACCCGTGTGAAGGTTGGAAAAAAGAACGAAATCTACAGAATTGTCCTCTGACCTCCACAAGTGCCCCCACACTAATAATGAATGAAAATTTCGGGGAGTAGGGTGTTATGCCCCAGCTCTCTAGGAGAGATTTCATTTCACGTGCTTCTTCCATTTATCTTATTTTGTGTGTAGATGCTTTGGCTCTGTGTATATATGTCTGTGCACCATATGTGTACCTGTACCTTCAGAGGTCAGAAGAGGGCATTGGATCTCCCGGAGCTAGGATTGCAGATAGTGTAAGCTGCCATGTCGGTGCGAATACTTGAACTCAGATCCTCTGGAAGAGCAGCCACTGCTCTAAACTACTCCGGCCTCCTGGCCCCCTGCTTTTTCCATTTCTACACACTGTTCCTTTCTTTGATTTCCTTAGGATGTGAATACATGGTGCTGATGGGAAACAAGCCTTTCAGACAACCCCAGCATGATCTCCTAGGCCTGCACTTGCCTTCCTTCACCTCCCTACTGCCTGAGTATTCAACTCCCACCAGCCAAACAAACATCTCTTCCCTTTTGGGCAGCAGAACCCTCGTTGGAGTTCTGCAGTCAACTGTAGCCACAAAGGTTATGTTTCCCATTGATGGTACAACTTTACCAGTTTACCCAGTTCCTAGTTTTGCATATCATTATGGGTAGCATAGGTAGTGACACGGAATCTAGGGATATTGGAAAACTTGTACACCTGTACAGGATTGCTGCTGCAGGTTACCTGCAAAGGTGCGTGTGTGCCCCACTATAGCTCAGTTACAATATAGTAGATGTAAATATGATAGGATTAAGTGTTTGTAGAGAGGCTGGAGCAATGGCTCAAGTAGTCATATGCTTGCCTTGCCAAACGTGAAGACCTGAGTTCAACATCCAGCACACAGACAAAAAGCCAGGCATCTGTAATTCCAGTGCCAAAACTGGGCCATGCCAGAACAGAGACAGAAGAATACCTGTGGCCTAGTGGACAGCCAGTCTAGTTGAATATCCAAGGTACAGGTTGGCTGAGAGACATTGTCTGAAGAGAGAATTTCTGGTTTTGTTGGAGACTTGATTATGTCGTGCAATGTTTTTTTCTGGAAGCTGTCTTATAAGAGGATGTTTTGCTGAAGCAGACATGTGGTGTTTTTCTGGAAGCTGTCTAGTAATGTTTTGCTGAAGTGGATGCTTGAGAGGACATGTGATATTTGCAAAGAGTGTAAGTATCACCCAACGGAGAGTGGGTGGCACTCTGGCATTGGTTCGCCTTGCTGGTCTTCATTGGACTTTGCTGATGCTGGTCTTTGCTGATGGCACTATTGCATTGGTTAACCTTGCTTTCTTCTCTGATTATCCCTTCTCATGACTTTGTAGAGAGAAGTGCACCAAAGAACTTCTGGTGGTAAACAGCTGATCTTGACACTTCAGTAGACGCAAGCAGATTGGCAGAACCTCATGGTTTCTTCTGGATCAAGCCACTGCAGCTCCATTGGTGTTTTGCCAATGGACTGGACTACAGACAATGAAGATAGAAACTTCACCAAGGAACTACTTCTACAGGTCCACATCCCCCTTGTCCTATTAGCCATTTTCCTCCCCTACCTTTGGTTGGTGGGCTATAAGGGAGGTTGAAGTGTTTAAGAACCCTTATAAAAGTAGGTTTTGAAAAATATAAGCTAATGTAAATACAAAAAAATATCCAAGAAAAATAAAATTTAGAAAAAGGAAAATATAAGCCTACAATTGTCTTAAAACATAAGGTCCAGCAAGATGATTCAACAAATAAAGACACTCGTTATGCAAACCTGGCAACCTGGATTTGATCCCCAGAACCAAATTAAAGGTGAGAGAGGAGAAGTGACTTCACAAAGTTGTCCTCTGGTGTCCACATGTACCCACACAAATGTCGGTGTATACAGATACAGAGTAATAATTAATAAAATAAAAATAAGGTGGTGAATAATTAAGGAAGACACCTGACATCAGCTTATGGGCACACATGTGCACGCCACACACACACACACACACACACACACACACACACACACAGAGAGAGAGAGAGAGAGAGATTTTTAGAAAAAAATGGAATTTTTCCCGTTTCTACTGTAGAGTTTCTACTGCATAAACCATGAAATTATATGTAATGTAATATATATGAAATTATATGAATGTAATGACAGTAACAGAGACAGTGGTTGGGGCTCATATAATCCATTGAGTTAGGAAGAAGTTTTTACTAGGGACTTCAGAAAGACACTGACAATTTGGTAACTTTTTAGATCCAAATTCAAATCCAGGTCCTGAGGCTGCTTTGTCCTTTAACCCTGTTTTTAGGGACTTTCTTATACCTTATTCTGTTTAATCTCCATGATTAATCTGTGTTAGCTATGAGCCAGGAGGCAAAACATATTGCTTTCCTTTTTGTTCTTCCAGTACTGTGTTCAGTGTAAAAAATACAACAAAGAGACATTTAAAACTTAAGTAATATTTTGAGGCATAGCATATGTTTTTCTATCATCTTTGTCTACGTACGTATAATTTATACCAACATAACTTCGAAGGTGCTTTTTGTCTTAGCAAGAATAGTGAATTTTTCCATAATATGAAATACATTCCTTTCTATAATAAGCCATGGTTATAAGAAGTTTAATGACACATCATGTACCATGATGTTTTTAACCAACTCTCTATTGTAGGAGACATAAGATGTTTCCAACTCTTAGTTATCAGGAAACTGCTTTGATCCGCTGTCTGACAGCAAAGTCTTTGCACATCTTCATGATTAGTCTTCTTGGATTGATAACTGCAAGTCGAATTTCTGGTCACAGCACATGTAACATTTTAATGCTTTTCTTCTTGTTGCCAAGTAGCACTCTAGAAAAGTTATAGCAACTTGCAAAACCACAAATGATATTTAAAAAATTACTCACTTCTCTATGACACTGCCAGCATTTTTATCTTTGACAGGTTTTTGAATGAAAAATTAGCTTAATGTGCAATTATTTTTACATTTATCAAGAAAGTTAAATACAGTTCTCATTGATTTACTGGCAGGTTTTTTTTTTTACTGGCAGTTTTTTATGTAAAACGTTCCTTTCTTTTGTTTTCTAGTAAGTTGTTCATCTTTGTCAAGATTCCTTTTTTAATGCATATGTGTGTTTCTATGTGCACATATGTGTGTACATGTGTGCACATATGAAAGCCATATGTTGACATTGAATGTCTTGCTCAATCACTCTCCATCTTACTTTTTGTGACAGGGTCTCTCACTGAATCAGGAGCTCATGGGGGTTGACAGCAGACCTGTGAGCCCCAAGAATCCTTTGTCTCCACCCTCCCAGAGCTGAGATTACACATATGCACTGTCCCACCTGGCTTTTATTTGAATGCTGGGGACTGAGCTCAGAGCCTCAAGTTTTCATAGCAAACACTGAACCACTGAACCACCTATTTCCCCAGCCCCCATTTTCTTAATTTCCAAATGGTTCCCCCATTTACCTTTTGTAGGGATTTAAATACAAATGGGCCCCATAGGCTCATATATTTGAATACTTGGTTGCCAGAAAGTGGAGCTGTTCTAAAGGATTACAAGGATAAGGAGGCGTGGCCTCACTGGAGGAAGTATGTCATCAGGGGGAGGCTTTGAGCTCTCAAAGGCCTATGACCTCTCTCTCCTCTCTCTCTCTCTCTCTCTCTCTCTCTCTCTCTCTCTCTCTCTCTCTCTCTCTCTCTCTCTCTCTCCCTTCTACTAGCTGATCAGGAAGTAGCTCTTAGGTACTTCTTCAAAGCCATTCCTGTCGCTGCCATGCTCCCATGCTCCCTTCCATGATGATAATGGACTTAGCCTCAGAAATTGTAAGCCAGGCCCCAGTTAAATGCTTTCTTTTTTAAGAGTTGCCTTGGTCATGGTGAATCTTGGCAACAGTAGAACAGTGACCAAGACACTTTTTAATATTACTTCTTATTTAATATAAATACTTGTTTTCACGGTAAATTTAATGGAATCGTATTATTCTACCTTTTATGATTTTGTTTTGTTGTTTTTCTCAAGACAGGGTTTCTCTGGGTAGTTCCAGCTGTCCTGGAACTCCCTCTGTAGACCAGGCTGGCCTCAAACTCTGAAATACTCCTACCTCTGCCTCCTGAATGCTGGGATAAAAGATGTGCACCATCATTGTCCAGCCCTTTTATGATTTTTGTACCTTTTTATATACCTATAAAATCCTTACAATATGACTTGAGAGATGACTTAATTACCCCCTAGAACTATAATGGTTTCTCTTCATATTTCAGCCATAACTTTGGGTGTGCCTGAAGTAGGAATCAACCTCCATCCCATGGCTGGTGGCTCTCTGTAATAATTATCCCACAGACTTTAAAATGCTAGTTTCTTTACACATGAGAACTCTATTCTAGTTCCTAGGCAGAGCATGAGGGGCCTCTTAACACCCAAAGCACTCTTCTGCTGTGAGACAATTCATCCCTTCCCTACTAAAAGGAGAATTCATCCCCTGTATTTAGATTCCTTGCAAAGCAAGGGGTCAAAATAATAATTGACTATGGGTATCGCTGTAAATTTGTTTTTGTCTTTATTTTCATCTTAATCAAAGAGTATTATTTCACAGGAATCTCTTGTCATGTAGTGGACTCTGACCCGGTGTTTTTGTTGCTGTAATCCATTAGCAGCTGGCCGGGGTTGGGGCTCCTGTTAGAAGCCTTGCTCTGCCTTTGTTAACTCTGTGATGCAGGGAGGACCATGTCAGGAGTGTGGATGGAACCTCGGTGCTGAGCATCTGTGTGCAGCACTGGAAGGTAGGACACTGTCCATCGGGACATCCCATCTGCCATCGCATTACCATGGGAGAGTAAGAATCCACTTCCACCACTGGGTAGTGTAAATAGGCCTTTGACCCCACACCCATAGCCTCTCTATCACTCACTGCTCTGAATCTGTTTCTGGTCAGCTCCATTGGCTTGAGTGTAGCTCTAATGAGGCTGAGGTCATGGGTTCAGGACCAGTGTGGTCTAATTACCAATAAGTCAACTGTTTGGGGACCTTAGCTTGTACTTCCAAACCAAGCCAGCCATTCTGCATATGCTTAGCTTTGGTCACAAAAGGGGGACAAATGGGATACCCAGAGATAAATCAGTACAAATCTCCAACCACACTAGGATGAGCACTTCAAGCCCAGCTATTGACAGGTCAGTGGCAGGGTTTGGACCTGAGCGACAAGAACACATTCTTACACTGGCACAAGGGTCATCAGTAATTGACGTGTGTCCCCCTCCTGTTCTGTGGAGAGACTGCCAAGCTTTGGCCTCAAAGGGCTTATTATTCTAATTTAGAGGAGAGGCAGAGAGGAGGAGGGGTCCTAAGCCTTTTCATGAATGTTTTCAGTTATCAGGGATTTTTAGGGGAACTGGATGAAAAAAGTATGAAAAAAATTAAAGGAAGAGGTAATAGTCTTGTTTAAAACAATTACATCATGAGGTAAACAATATATTAAAATAATTTGGAAAATAAGTCATAGAAGAAAATAACCAGTGTCAGCACAATGTGTGGTCCTGTTTTCAGACCAATGATATTTTCGTGTCTATTTTAATTTATTGTGCAGGTAACTTTTATATGAGAAACAAATGCCTGTGGATGAAATGAAAAAAAAATATCTAGCATCTCTTACAAATCTATCATTTGAAATGTCCCCACTGAAACTTCTAGCCCTGGCCCACAGAAACATCGCACTTTGAGTGGCTCTTCCTAAGCTGAGGTTTCCAACCTGACAGGAGCCCCACGATGAAACTCCCCCAGGAAGTAAGAGATTCCTGCGCCCTCTCAAAACCACTCTCACTTCCCACACTCGAGAATTTCCAAATAGCCTGCATTCGCCACACTATCATTTGGAAAACATCAAGAGAGCGACCTTTCCGCTTGCCTAACGAGAATGCGGAGGGATGGGGTGCTTCCCTCAGGAACATACTGTAATTTCTCATGGAAACACTTTGTGAAAAGCCAGTCATATATCGTAGCCCCTAAGTATGAAACCACGAGTCCCTCTAACCACACAAAACATCTGTGCCCTCCGCAAAAGGTCATCTGCCGCAGTCATGTTTCTCTTTACTTTTAAAGAAATGTCAGCCCGTGTTTTATGCACTCCTTCTGACGGGGCCCTGTTTATTGTATCACCAACCTGCCATAACTTCAGAACGAGGAAACTGCCATTACTTGGAGAGTATATATCTTTCTGACTCACAGGAAAGATGAAAATTAAGAACGGCCCCTTTTCCGAGTGGCCTAAGTATTCTTTGACAGACTCCTACGATATTTCAAATATCTCGGATTCATAAAACCTGATGCTTGACTCTCTGAACCCATTGGAGCCCCGGCCGGAGTGACACAGATCGAAAGGACAGCGGACTGGCTCTGCTCTCGGCAGGTGATCTGATCAAGTACTTTAAACCAGTTTGTTTGGTGCCCCCCCCCAGGACTCCAGGGCACACGTAAAGACACAGGACATTAGGAAATAACAATGGCTAATGTTTACCAGGTGCCTGTCCCGTGCCAGGCATGGGACATGCATTATCTCAACTTGTCCTCACATCTCTGAAAAAGGCACTCTGTAGCTCCATGACATGGATTAGGAGAGAAAGATCATCAAGAGACTTGTCATGCGTGAGTGCAGGGCCACATTGTGGGGACTCCAGGGCATCTTAAGATTCAAAATCTGGGGAAATACATCGGTCCTTGCAAGCATGGGGACCTGAATTCCATCCCCAGAAGCGATATGTAACAAAACAAAGGAAAACAGGAATTGGATGGAGTGGTGGTGGCTGTGGTGTGCTTTAATCCGGCTCCAGGGGTGGATTCCTGAAGCTCGCTGGCAGCCTAACCAATTTGGCAAGTTCAGAGACAGTGAGGAACCCTGCCTCTAAGAAGCAGGTGTGGGGGGTGGGCACCTAAGGAATGGCAGCTAAGGTAGTCCTCTGCCTCTGGCCTCTACATATGGGCACACACGCAGGCACACAGGCATGCACTCAAACACACACATACATACATACACATGCATTCTCACATGCACATGCACAGAAAGAGAGGGAGAAGGGGGTACTTCATATCCAAAAGCTTTGCTCAAAACCACACATGTAGTTCACCTTCATGGATCACATGTCACTCTCTTGGCACCATGGTTCTATGCAACATTTAGTGTCTTTACTGTCCTTACCTGCAGCTAATACTGTCTAAATTGACAGGGAGACAGCAAGTATCCTAGTCATAAAAACACAAGTACTCTTCCTGTCTGACTGACATCGGAGAGCAGCAGCCATGGCCCTGAGCTACCCCATGGCCCTGGGCCTCAACAAAGGCCACAAGGTAACGAAAAACCGAAAAACCGTCAGCAAGCCGAGACACAGCAGGAGCTGCGGGCGCCTCACCAAGCACACCAAGTTCGTGTGGGACATGATCCAGGAGGTGTGCGGCTTCATGCCCTACGAGCCGCGTGCCATAGAGCTGCTCAAAATGTTCAAGGACAAGTGTACACTCAAGTTTATCGGGAAGAGGGTGGGCACGCACATCCGCGCCAAGAGAAAGCAGGAGGAGCTGAGCAACGTGCTGGCAGCTATGCAGAAGGCAGCGGCCAAGAAGGATTAATGACCCCTCCTCCAATAAAAGATGGTTCTTACGAAAGAGAGAAAGAAAGAAAGAAAGAAAGAAAGAAAGAAAGGAAGGAAGGAAGGAAGGAAGGAAGGAAGGAAGACAAGTACATAATAGCCTATTTGAAATTGGATCTGTGTGACCTTAAACCCCACACTCCTATGCCAAAGTTCTTGAACTTCAGAGTTTTCTAGAAGCCAGGAGAATGTGAACTATTTTCAAACCCCTGCTTTAATTCTTGATTGTCTAGGATACAAGGAGGTGGGGCTTAGGGATGAAATCACTTGCGAGATCTGTTTAAAATCCTTGTCAAAGTCTGTTTCACTGTGTTTTTATACTCTAGGCCAGGTGAAATTGTAGGAATGTCAGGATGTTTCAGCAAACAGTCTAGACCTGGAGCAGGCTGACGAGGAACACGTGGCCACCACAGAACACGATACCTGTTTCTGTGAGTTAGTGCAGAGGTTCCTAACAGGTTGGGCAGTCTGACCCTGGCCTCCTGCCAATTAGAATTTGATATTCAAGTGGAAGGGGAAATGCTAGGGGTCAAACCATGTGACAGAGAAGGGGTCCGGGGAGATAGGAGAAAGGAAGCTTAAAAAAAAATTAAGTATACATGGGAATGCCGTAAAGAATTTCAGAGTGGGCAACAAAGGAACTGTCAGCTTTCCTCTGCTTAGAGGGCACGGGTATTCAAAACCTGGGGAAATATTTCAGTGCTCACAAGCACGTTCACCCTGCAAAGCAAAACAGAAGAAGCTAGATGTGGTAGTGGTGTAAGATAGAGACACAAATGGACTTCTCCTCTACACACACACACACACACACACACACACACACACACACCTCTCCAGGCATGCATATACATACTTGTGCACAAACACACACACACCAGCAGCACACACAAATGCACACCAGCAGATTTGTATTGAAAACCAGGCAGAACAGTCGTATTTCATCCAATAGCATGAGGGTATTCCACCAAATGGCTGCTACGGTCCTTTTGGGATATGATTTCATCCAATAGCATGAGGGTATTCCACCAAATGGCTGCTACGGTCCTTTTGGGATATGATTCTTTTGGGATCTGGAATGCTATGACACAGTGCCTTTTCCCTCTCTTCTTCCTTTACTTCCTGTTCTATGTCTCTCTGACATGAAAGCAGACATTCATTTATAGGTGTGTAGAATCTCTCTGTCTCCCCAACCTCCATTCTCTCCCTAGCTCCTTGACCCTCCCTCTGCTTCCCTTTGTGTTTTGAAGCAGCATCTCACTAAGTCACCCAGGCTGTCCTTGGACTAACTTGGCTTCAGGAATGCTGAGTTTAGAGGTGAATACCTACACCAGCCTCTCCTTCCCCCTCCCCGCTTAACAGCTTAACAGGGTAGCACTTTTCTTTGAACTGTGGAGGGCACTGTTTCAGACGCTAAGGAGCCAGCTCTCAGCCATTTCTTGATTGGAGCCAGCACCTTGAGCCCCTGTAAATGCTAGAATTCTGCTGGGCATGGTAAATGCAAGGCCACAGGGGAACTCAGATACTGGTTTCTACTGGTTTGCAAATTGTGGATCTCAAGAGGAAGAAAGGAGCCTATCCAAGGACCGCCTAAACTAATCACTTGCATGTATAAAAGCTCCCCTCAGCAGGAGCCTCAAGCAACAAACCAAGGTAGCAATTGTCAGAGACACAAAGACACAAGAGGATCCCGGCAGCATGCAAAGGCAGTGGCGCAGGCCAACTCTATGTGTCCAGTCACTTCATCTTCCTCCTGGAGAGGACCACCTAGCCCAGTGCTATCTGGCAGAGCTTGAAATATTCAGTGTCTGTGCAATCCAAAATAGACCCAACAGCCATGTGGTGGCTGAGTGCTTGAAACATGTTGTATCTGACACACCAGCTTTCGTAATTCTCTAATCTTTTAAGTTTAAATAGTCATATGAGGCTGCTGGGCATTCCATGGAACGGTGTAGACAGAGAAAATCAGAAAGAAGTTCATGAGGTGACAAATGCTTCTAAAGAGGACAGACTATGTTATGCAGAATAGAAGTTGGATAATGTCCTTTAAGATATTGAGGAAGTGAAAGGCAATAAAATCCTGTATGGTGGAATTTTTTAAAATCTTTTTTTGTTGTTTTATGATGAATATGTGTATGCGTGTATGGTGGGTGTATGAGTATGTGTGTGAATGTGTATGTGAGTGTGTATGTCTCTGAGTGCATGTGTGTGTGTGGTATGTGTCTGTATGTGGTGTGTGTACATTGTGTGTGTGTGCATGTATACACACATGCATATACAGTCACCTCAGTGTCTGTCTTTGCCCTCCACCTTTCTTGCTCACTGATGCACACCCCAGGCTAGCTGGCCCATGGACTTCTAGAACTCTGTAAGATCTTCTGTAGGCTTTACCTCAGAAGTGGGAAAATCCTTATTTAAAAAAAAATATTTATTTTTACTTATGTGAATTGGCATTTTGTCTACCTGTAACTATGTGCATCATATGTGTGCTTGGTGCTTGTGGAGGTCAGAAGAGGGCATCAGATTCCCTTTAACTGGAGTTATAGCCTGCCGTGTACTGCCATGTGGGTGCTGGGAATCAAACCTGGGCCCTCTGGAAGAGGAGTCAGTGCTCTTGGGCACTGAGCTATCTCCCCCCAGCCCAGGAGGCTTCTTTTTGAAGATAGATAACAAGTTTTTTTTTTTTTTTTTTTAAGAAAACCTTGTGCTTGGGGTTGAACACTAATTGGTCGTGGATAAAAATAGCTTCCATTTCTTTTCCTTTTGTCTTACCTCAGAGTACCTGATCTTCCTAGGAGAAAAGAAAAGGGGAGCATTCTGAGAGAAGAGAAATAGTTAGCTGCCTCTTCTCTCAACGAGTTCAATTTTCCACTTGGGTCGTGTAGAAATGATAACATTGAAATTTTATACATCCTTTTCTGTTCAACTATGAGAGTGACAGGGGTCTCAGTGGAGTGGAGAGGGCTATATCTGTCTCAGTCTCCAAGAAAAGGCAGAAAGAAAATATTCTATAGAGATGAGCGGGGCTAAGTAGTATAATCTCCAGAGCACCATCTTAGAGGACTTTTGGAGAGGGCTGAGCCAAAAAGTGTTTGGTGCTTAAGTAAGAGGAACTAAGTTCGATCCCTCAGAACCCTAATAAAGAGCCTATAGTCCCACTACTGGGGAGTAGAGATAGGAGGATTCCCTGGGGCTTGCTGATCAACCAACCTGACTTAGTCAGAATATGAGGCCAGTGAGAAAGCTTGCCTCAAGGGTAAACAAGAGAGAAGGTTCTTGAGGGGCAACACTAAGGTTGACAGGCCTCCACCCGCCTGTATCCATGTGTGCCTCAACAAAGCTCCTTATGGAACCTCTCATTTCAGCATTCTGGACACAATTTAGAAATCTGAGCAAAACGCTGATATCGTGAGATGGACTCTAAGCCCTTGGATGGCTCAGAGAAGTGATTAATTGATGACTGTCAACCTGAGGGGAGGTTTTCACACTGTGCCATCGAGCTGTCTGTCCTTGGCCTTCGCTACACATTTGCCTGATTTAGGTGGGGACAATGATGACGTGTTCACTAAATCAGCACATGACAGGCAACTAGGAAGGACAGAGAACAGATGTTAGACCCTGAATCTGCTCATCAGGTCTGAGACAATGGGCCAGCTTTCCTAATTTTGCAACCTGAAGCTCTTCTCTATTCCATGTGGAGAAATAAAGTTGGGCTCCTTGAAAGGTCAGGCAATGGTGCAGGAACTCTGTCGTGGAACTCTGTTCTCAGAGTATGGGGGAACCACTGTCGACCTTAATCGGGACAGCTGTGACTAGCCACATTTGCAAGACTGGGCCTGTTGATATGTCCTCATACAAGAAAGGAGTGGAAAGGGTCACTAAACCTAAGACTCTACCCACTCAGGCCCCTCTGACCTCCTCTCCCATATGTATAGAACTGTGTTGTGCTACATGTGATCTTGGGAGATGTATAATTATGTGGACAGAAGAAAGATTAACTGAAGGGGGAGGACAATCTATGCCACCCCATGTGGCATGAATGTTTCAGTGGCACAGATTTTTTTGGTATCATCATGCTTCTTTTAAAAGCCCTATAAGTTCACTGGCTGGCTGAGGTGCACTCGGATGGAATTAATTGCTCCTTGAGTGGGTCATGGGTGCTTTTTCGGGGGTGAGTAGATGTCTATGCACATCTCTACAGGAAAAGTTAACACAACTAAAGCCTGTTCCAGTGATTCAAATCCACAGTCTGGCATGGGCATATGAGCCTGTAATCCAAACACCTCAGGGCAGAGGCAGGAAGATCTCAGAAAGTCAAAAGCCAGCCTGTCTACACTGGGAGTTCCAGGTCAGCTAGGGCTACACGGTGAGATCCTATCCCCCAAAACCACCACAACCACCACCACCACCACTGCCAACAACAACAACAACAACAACAACAACAACAACAGTAACAACAAACCAGCTACCCCTGTTTCCCACACCAGAAACAATTTGGCTCCTGGTCTTGTCCTGTCCTGTCCTGTGGTCAATATAATATACACTTCTTACCATGCCTCACTTTGTCTAGCCCCTTGGCTCTTGTTAAGACAGACCAGATGGACCCCCCAGTCCCTCTTCCCAGTCCTCCATTTTCCTGAAAGGAATCTCTAAATCTAAACCCATAGGTTTTAGCCTCCTTCTTGGAAAATGTAATTCCTTCAGTTTGCCTTGGAGGGACCTAGTGGACCTTCTGCCCCAGTCTGGAAGATCTCAGATTTGTTGTGATAGATGTCTCTGTTCAACAGCATTTAAAGGGTTCGAAACCATGTAACAAGGACACTCAAAGAGCAGTACACCATGCTCAGCTTATTAGGAACAGAAAATTCATGGACTCTTGGGCTTGTTGTCCAGAACAGTGAATCTATCATTGTTTTAGTGACTTTTCCGTTGCTGTGATGCAACAGAACATGATACAACCAAGGCCAAGGCAACTTGTAGAAGGAAGGGTTTACGTGGCTTAGAGTTCCAGAGGGAGAGGAGTCCATCATGTTGGAAGGGAGCATGGCCACAAGCAGCCATGGGGCCGGAGCAGGATGCTGAGAGCTTACCACTTGAATTACAAGCACAAAACAGAGAGAGTGGACTGGAAGTGGGTGAGGTTTTGTTTTGTTTTGTTTACTCTCTTGGGCCCACTCCGAGTGATATATTTTCTCCAGCTCTAATTCCCAAACTTCTCTAAACAGCATCATCAACTGAGAACCAAGTCTTCAAATTTGCCAGGGACCCCACATGCCCTACCTGATCTGCCCACCCAAGACTCCCAGCAACAGGGAAGACAATTCACAAGAAATGAAGAATGAAACTCCAGGCAGGACTTTCTTTGCAGGCACTGGGTTCATGCCCTCCGGGGACTGGTCTTGTGGTTTACTTTCCTTACACACTTAAGCATAGTAGACTTTGTGACTTTTGACCTTTAGAATAAGAATGAATTCTACTGGCTAAAAAGCAGAGCTCCTGGCTAGGGCATAGAGGAAGAATCTGTGATAAGCATGAGGAGAAATTTTGCTTTTGAAAGATATGGAATACGCAGGGACTCCCTTCACAGAGTTGGGTTCTATTCACCTAGAGAAAAGCTCAGGGTGTTGAGGGAATTCAGCAAGAGGCTGGCTCCTAATAGAATAGCAGAGGATCACCAGGTTGTCTGACCATGCCACTCCAGCATGCCAGGTGACCAGACACCATTCATTTCTTTCCCTTGAAGAAAACAGGGCCCATGACTGACAATCCTGGTTTTTCCAATACTTCTAAACTGTGCTTCCTACAAAAATCCATGAGCTTATGGTGAAGAGTATCATTCATACCCCCACAACCATTCAGGAAACAACTGTCTCATTTCCTCTGTGCTTATTAGCTTCTGCAAGATACCATGTAGGGAAACAGTAATAAAATTAAACTCCTTGGAGAAGAAGGTCTAGCTAAATTGAGAGGTTTAAAAACATGCTAAAAGAGCTGGGGGAGGTGGGGTGGGGTAGTGTAGATCCCTTAGCAGAGTGTCTGCTTTCCAAGTACAAAGCCTTGGGGTCCATCCTGAGTACTGTATATAAACTGAGTATGATACTTGGGAGGTGAACACAGGAGAACCAGAAGTTTAAAGTCAGTTTTGTCTATATAGCAAGTTTGAGGCCAGCCTGGGACACATGGGACCTTGTCTCTGAAACCAAACAAAAATAAAAACCAATGAAATCATGCAAAGCCCGACAAGTTTGGATCTTTAGCTTTGAAATGCCCCTGTCACGATCTATGAATTTGCAGGCTTGCTGTGAAGAAGTTGGAGTTATTCTATTAGATAAGGATGGAAGCTACAGAAATCACATTTCATGCAATCGCTAACAGTTGCAACCGTCTGAGCCTGGGTAGAACAACCTTAGGACATTCTGAAGTCCCTGTTATTAAAGAAGCTATAAAAGGAACTGTTCCCTGTAATGTTATAGTAAGAGTACATGAGCCAACATGATACCAACTAGGAAATCTTTCCAGCCCTTTAAACTGCACACTTACAATGTTATAGCTATACATCTGATTGAACTACAGCTATTTCCCCTTCTTCTCATCTTCCCTTTTAAAAGCATGCATTATGAAGAAGATACTGTCTCTTTTTTAAGTTTGCAAGGCCAGATAGAGAAAAATTGAGGAAGACCAGGAGTTATTCTTCTTTGAAGATACAGCTGGTAAGCATCTTCTGGGGTGTCCAAAATTCTCCTCTTCTTTTCTAACAACCCTATCCCCCACCCTAGTTCCCTTGGGTTCTGTGAAGTATGACTTCAACCCCGTACTGTTATCAGACTCGGTATGACAGATCATTTTGTCTTCCAAGCCTTCCCCTTCTCAGATGGGAAACAGTCCAGGACACTGTGGCCAATCTGGTGGAGGGGCCTCTCTTAGTCACTGAAGCCTGCATAATGATCTGATGGGCTCCGGCTAGTCCCAGGATGAGAAGGGAAACCAAAGAAAGGGAGGATGATGGAGTGAAGTCTGTGAGACACTCACACATGCCTTGTTCTGTGCCAACCCATGGTTGTCCTACTGCTGGTCTCTCCCCATCCCTGGGTCTAGCTAGGTCTCTGATCTAGCAGCTGTAAGGGAACTTCCTGCCTCTAACTCACCTCTGGTTGTCTTTCCCAGATGAGCAAACTGTCAGAACAGTGGTAGGTCCCTCCAGAATCACATGATCCCTTGTTAGAAAAACTCATTTAACTCTCAGACTGGAAGGTGTTTTCAAAATGTAATATTTACATTAATTCTTTGAAAATTTCATACATGTACACAGTATATTTTGATCATATTCACCTCCTACTCCTCTAGCTAACTCCTTCTAGATCCATCTACCACCCTTGACCACCACAACTTTGTGTACTTTCTATTTCTGTGTACCTACAGAGTCCAATTTGTGTTATCAGCATATTCACGGGTATACTGGAGTGTGGCTGACCTGTTGGAACCTCCATTCTTTAAAGAAAATTGACTGTGTTCATCCCAGACGCTGTCAACTGTCACGAGTTCCTCAGCTAGGGATGGGACTCATGAGGCCCCTCCCTGAACCATACTGGAATGTAGATTGGCTTGAGCTCATGAAAGTTGTGTGAGGCCAACCAGAGCTGCTGCGAGTTCATGATGCAGAGGTCTGCCTTATTTTGAAGAGATTCTTTTTAAAGTTTTCATCATTATTATCACTATTTCCTAAAGACATATATATGTATATATATATATACACATTGTACACGAATATATCATATACATATACATGCATCATATACATATGTCCCCCACACACACATTTGTGGTTTGCCCTGGAGTTATCTGTATTTTGATGCTAATTCCACTGCCCCAAGGACAGATGCCTAGTCACGTACTCAGGACTCAGGGGACTTCACCAGAACCTTCTCCCCATTTAATTTGTAAAACACAGGTGAGGGCAGGTACAGGATAGAAGGAGGCCTATCATTGGATGAGAAGGAAGGATGGGCGAGAGAAGAATCTGAAGGAAGAGAAGGAGATGGGAACGGAAGAGAGAAGGCAGAGAAGCAGTGGCGGGACAATATGGAAGCTGACGGTAAGATTCCAAGCTGTGCCTTTATAGGTTGTTATGAATGTTCTTAAGGGATGGATGTGTATAGGGCTTTGTATGTTTAGGTGGGCAATTATATCTTATCACTTAGATCAAAGGTTATTGTGTTGTATAGTTTTTCATGTGGAAAATTGAGTTTGGGAGCATGTGTGGCGGCAGAGGGGCTGCCATACATATATTCACACACACATATATACATACACATATACATGTCAATCATAGAGCACATTCTAGAGAGAATCTATAATTTATGATGGTGATGAAGCCAGGTCATAGTGGATCTCTACACATAAAGACTTTGACTGTAGTTTTAAATTTTCCAAAGTATCAGCACATAAGTACCATGCTTCAGGCCACAGGATCTGAAACTTGAAAAGAAAAGTGTGTGAAGCCACATGGAAGAGATCCCTGTGATAGAAGTCATTGTCTCATGGACAAAGAGATTTTCCTTGCCTGGAAGTAACTGGAATTCAGCAGCTACCTCTTAAGCCTTGGTTTTCTGGATTCTCAGCCAACCAGGATATTTGGAAGAAGGGGACAGGAGAAGAAGGAAAAAAGAAGAAGAGGATGAAGGGGAGGTGTTAAAGGAAAAACAGAGTCTACAAAGATTGAATGGTGACTAGAATACACAAAATTAATAAAAGCCAATGGGCTGAGGCCATTTAACACTAGGCAACCAGATCTCCGCAGTCCAATGGGCTCCAAGGACCCAAAATAATGGTCACACCCATAATAAAGACATCAAAGCATTCTTTGAAAAGTTAGATAACATCTATATTCTTAGTTATCAAAAGCATAAAAGACCCAAATATTTTTTAGAAATATGTTAAGGTGTTTTAAATGCTTTCTTCTTTTTCAATATTGCTGCTTAGAAAGAAAATGCCTTAGAGGGCTGGGGATATGACTCAATAGCTCACCTGCCTAGCCTGTACCAACTCCTGGCTTTGTGGTAGTGCATACTTGTAATCCTAGCAAGGTAAAGACATAGAATCAGGAGTTCAGGGCCATCCTTGACTATCTAGAGAGTTTGAAGCTAGCTTTTGCTACATGAGATACTGTCTCAAAATTAAGATAATTAAACAGATTTTAAGTCACCAACATAAAGACGCACATTTTCTCATGATATATAATGGATGTATATACCAGAAAGCTCCAGAACATTTAAATTTCCACTATCTACACGGTTCTGTCTTGAGGAGAGAGAAATAATAGATAGAGATGTTTCTCTGTATCCATTGCTATACTCTAGCACAAGTAGTCCCAGTTTTTTAAAAAAAATTCTATCAGCTACATTGTCCAGAGATTACTCAAAGCACAGACACCCACTCTTTCAGATGAGGAGGGTTAATGTCCTTTAAGGTGGGTTGGGAAGTAAGTACAGCTTAAGGAATGTGCTCTAAATGGAGTGAAAGCAACCTGGTTTAACAAAGTCCCTTTTGGAGGAAGAATAAACATTACAAAATGATAGAAGATGGGCCAAGCAAGCCTTATCCTCTGTCCTAGAGTTGCCATTTCTCCTGGACATATCATACCAGCTCTTTGTAAGGGGAATTCGCCATCCATTGCCCCAAGTGATGGAAGATAGTCCTTCAGCAGGAGAAAGCCTGTCACTGAACTAGAAATGGGCTGGTCTGACATTGCCAATGGGTGACTAATTCCCAGCCAGTAAGGTGAACTGGCATTAGGTATCACATTCAGCAGCTAGTGGACCAGGCAAATCTTTCTCCAGTGCCAGGATTGGAATTGGAAACGGTGATTTCTGTATTGTCACTAGGTCCAAAATGTCTGACAAAACAAAGAAGGAAAGACTTTGTTTTTGAGGTATCAGTCCATCATTGTCAGGAGGAGCTGGCAAAGAATAGTTTATATCATGGCACTTAGAAAGCAAAGAAAAGGGAACACGAGGTAGGAGGGATGGCTCAGCGGTTAAGGGTACTGGCTGCTCTTCCAGAGATCCTGATTTATTTCCCAGCAACCACATGGTAGCTCACAACTGTCTGTAATTCCAAGATATCCTTACACAGACACACATGCAGGCAAACACCAATGCACATAAAATAAAAATAAATAAATTTTAAAAAAGAAAAGAGAACACAGGAAAAAACCAGGACAAGATATAGGCCCCAAGAGCATAATTCCTCCTGCAACTAGGTCCCACCTCTCACTGCTTATCAATAAAGCTGTCATACCAACACTCTATCTAGAGTGATTGATCCATTGATTAGGTCAGAACCTTTTCGATCTACCTGTCTCAGGGAACACTATCATAGACATTCCCAGAGATGGACTTTATAATCTAAGTGTTTCTCAATCTAATCAATCATCATGAAAGTTATAGAGAAAACTTCCTGCCCTCACTCAACCTCAGAGACATGGTTTTCAGTAAGAAAACACTGTGGCAATGACCGCTGAGGTCTTATATTCTGTGATCAATGGAAGGGGCAGGGGCTAGGAAACCACAGATCTGGGAGAATAAAACTTTCAGACAGACAATGTCAAGGCTAATGGTAGAAGAGAGAAGACAGGACAACCTGCAGAGGGAAAGAACAATGTCAACTGAGAACTGGCAAGTGAAGCGGAATCTGGGTGAGTGGGTGTGGAACACGCAAGGAAAACAAGAACCAAGGTTGGAAAGACGGGCTAGCCTTTGCCCCTGGGGAAAAGCTAGACCATCGAAGACTGTTAAGCAGAGAAGGGATATAACTTTCTTTCTTTCTTTCTTTCTTTCTTTCTTTCTTTCTTTCTTTCTTTCTTTCTTTCTTTTTCCATTTTCTTAAAGTTTCAGAATAGAGATGAGAAAGAGACAACCATGGGTCAGGCTACAACTGGAAGACTTGTTCAGCACCCTGGAAGAGGGCTGGTGTGCCATGACAGATTGAGGTGGGCATGGAAAAAGGAAGGGAGAGGTCTGAACGAGAAGTAGAATCCAAAAGGGATCTATCACTGGCTGAGATTTGAAGGCAGAGATGGGTCAAAGGTCAGTTCTAAAGTCAGTCATTCAGAGGACAATAAGTCATTCTGAGATAAGGAGCAAGATAGGACAGAAGTGAGGGATGGACAATAATTCAGACTGACTCGGGGTCTTAAAACCTGTAGAGTCTCATGGGGCTAGCTTAGCTGTCCTGTCAGTGAGTGAATCGCCCGAGAGTTTTTGGGACAATTCTAAGTTGAATTACATTACTTTCCTCCTTAGAACTTTGTGGTGACTGCCTAATGTGATGGGGGAAATTCTCTCCTATTTCTATCAAAAATTCAGCAAGGCTCTCATTGGCTCCAAAATCTCAACTCTCAAAGCATCTGAGTCAGGTGTAAGTGAGGTTCTGATCCTGCAGCCAAATCCCTATCTATGGACCAGTGACACTGGAAAACAAGTTATCTGTCCTCAGTGTAAGGATGGGTGGAAATGGTATAGAGCACCAGCTACAGACACTCCCATTCATGCCATCATTGAAAGGACAAGTTGTCAGTGACCCTAAGCAATTCTAATATCCAGAAAGACAAACTCCATTTTAAAGCCTCCAAACAATTCCCCAGGGTTGATGACCCCCACCTCTGAGACCAGGGTTCTGCTCTTAGGCCAACCTTCCTTTATTATGGAGGACAGTGTTATGTCTGTGGCTGAGTGGTTCTGTCAGTGTGTGTCCTGTCCTTTCTTTTGGCTTTCTCTTCCAGATATCTCAATCTCAAAAGCCAGTGTGTCTCCTGGTCATGTCATGGAAATCTACTCCACAAGAACAAAAGCTCCTCAAGTCATCACCAAAGACTCTCGTTTATGCATAGACTCTGTAGAATTGGCACAAGGGAACTGAAAGCCACATGCTTGAACTGTATGACTGGATATTTGGATTTTTAACAATCCTTTCTAGGTGTCTCAGCAATTGGCTGTTAGCCACAGTCATGGTCATCAGAGGACCACTTTTCCTGATGGTGATTTTCCTAAGTTTAACAATGTTTGAAATCGTGTGTGAGTGTGTGTGTGTGTGTGTGTGTGTGTGTGTGTGTGTGTGTGTGTGTGCGCGCGCGCGCAAATCCTACACAATTAAGATTGTTGACACTGTATTAGAAGAATACTTTTCCATGGGGACTGGAGATATGACTTAGAAATTCAAAGCTCTTGTTGCTCTTGCTGAGAACCCAGATTCAGTTCTCCACACCGACGTACTGGCTCACAGCCATCTGTAAGTCCAATACTAGGTTATCAGATGACCTCTGCTGAACTCTATACACATACCTGGTGCACATATATGCATGCAGGCAAAACACTCATACACACAAAATGAGAAATTCTAAAAATAAAAAAAATTTTAAGAGGACTAACTGGGCCTCTGTTTTTCAAAAGCATGGTCCTCATTGCCTTCTACATAGTTCCCATCAACACTTCCTACCAACCTCTGTCTGCAGGGTGGGTGTACTCTTAGTTACTTCCCAGCCCGTGCAGAGTCATCCTTTTCCGGATCAGCCTGCTACTAAAAGGAGTCTGGGATTTTCTTATCATGTTCCTCAAACTTTCTCTGTCCAGTCACTTTGATATTATGCTACCATTACAGTGGCATGCAATTATTCTGGGTATAAACATCCACATCAGGGTGCATTCTGCTTCTATCAGTGTGTCTAGCAATCTCTTTTGTCTGGCAATGCTGAGTGCTCTGCACATAAAAATAAAGACGTCAGATACTTAACCCAACAGAAGAAAGGAAAACAAATAAGGGACTTCATTGACCAGAGCAGCATGACAACATCCATGCAGGATCTTTAAACTGGGTGGGGAAAAAAGGTGGCAGTTGGGACAGGAGAGGAGGAGCTAAGCTACAGGGATTGAAGGACAGGATCAACAATGGACCCTGTGGTCAAGGAAGGTCAAGGATAGAACCTACGTGTGCAAGAGCTGGGAGGCAGAGAAGGCTTGGTCAGGGATGAGATTGGCCACACCCAGCGTAAACACTCATGGGTAAGATGTGATGGAGACGAGGGGTCTGAGGAGGAACAGAAAAAGCATCCCAGAGATGAACAAGGCTGTAAAGGGAAAGGCAGAGGCCATGTCAATGATGCTATCCAGGGAAGGACATTCGTGAGGACTGCAGAAGATGAGAATCAGAAGGGTAGCCCCACACCAAAAAGCCTTGGAAAGGACAGGCGTAGTGATGCATGCCTACAGTCTACTCTGGAGTCTGAGGCAGGAGGATTTTGAGAACAAGACTTCCCATTAAACACAGAGACCTGTTTCGAAAGCTAACAAAATGAAAAACAGCTGTAAGTAAACAAACAAATAAATAAAAACACACACTAGAATTACGTGCTGATCCCCACCCCCACCTTCAGGCACACATGAACTCAGAAGATAAGAACTGCCCCTTTGGAGCAGTTGGCTGGAGAGATGGCTCAGTGGTTAAGAGCACTGACTGCTCTTCCAGAGGTCCTGAGTTCAAATCCCAGAAACCACATGGGGGCTCACAACCATCTGTCATGGGGTCTGGTGCCCTCTTCTGGTGTGTCTGAAGACAGCTACAGTGTACTCATCCTATATATAAAATTAATTAATTAATTAAAAAAGATTTCTTTAAAAAAAACTGCTCCTTTGAGGTAGCAGTCAGAGGAAGGAGCACACTGATGAGACAGCCTTGTCTTACCAAAGCTGTGAAAACTGAGAGGAATGCGGTGAAAGGTGGGATGAGACTGGGAGCCACTTTACTGTGGGTTTGTAGGTTAGGAAAGAGCCACGAGAAGATGTATCAGAGAAGCACAAGCAGAGAGATGAAAGATGAGAGAAAGTATTGGGTGGCGAGGGATCTTGGATGTTGACCAAGAGCAATGGGACAGTGGGGCCTGGTGGATTTGCTGCTGTCAAAGTTCCTGAGAAACAAATGACTGAGGTGTCCTGTCAGTAAGGCGAAGGACACTGTGTGTGGTCTTGAGTCACCTCAGGGCCAGGGAGATGGACGCTGGTGCCTGCTTTTTCCTTTTCAGTCAGTCTAAAACCCTAGTCCCTTAAAAAGGTACTTTCCACCTCAATTAAAGCATTTGGAAACTTCATGAATATATATCCAGAGATTTGCTCCCATGGCGATGCTTATCTCACCAAGCTGATATGATTAAACATGACACAACTTCCTCCCTTCCTTCCTCCTTTCCCTCCCTCCCTTCCTCCCTCCTTCCCTCCCCTTCCTCCCTTCCCCTTCCCTCCTTTCCTTTCTTTCCTCCTCCCTCCCTCCTCTCCTTCTCCCTCCTTCCTTCCTCCCCTCCCTCCCTCCCTCCCTCCCTCCCTCCCTCCCTCCCTCCCCTCCACCCTCCTTCCTCCCCCCTTCCTTTTTTATATTTTGTAATCAAGTACACGGTATTTGATTATGAACTACGTAGATGACCATCAGGTTGTAAATGGTTGCACAGCCCTGGCACACTCTGAGGAGCAGCTATTCCTACTTTTCCTGCCTAGGACCAGACAACGCCATATGGTGCTAGGATTCAGACCCACACTCCTCATCCAGTCTTATACTGTCAGGGAAAACAGCGTTTGACAATAGAGCACTGTGTCTAGTGGGGTACAGTGGCGGAGAGTGGTGTGCAGACAGATGCAGGAAAATGCAAGAGACGCCCATGACGCAGGAGACGTCCACAATGACATATGCAAGTAACAGACCCCAGGTGCACACATCCCAATTTATTACAGAGTAGCTTCCCGACAGAGCTTGTCCTTTTGTCTTTATTTTCTTCAAAGTTCAATGTATGTGGGGGGATCAAATTTATTTGAGTTTAAATTACTGAAAGTTTTGTACTATCTACTTTTTCTTTCTTTCTTTTTTTAAATTTACTTATTATATTGTAGCTGATTTTAGACACACCAGAAGTGGGCATCAGATCCCATTACAGATGGTTATGAGCCACCATGTGGTTGCTGGGATTTGAACTCAGGACCTCTGGAAGAGCAATCAGTGCTCTTAACCACTGAGCCATCTCTCCAGCCCTGTACTATCTGCTTTTAGTGGGGTTTTAAAAGAACAACTTTAGCACTGGGGAATTTTCCTCTGGTCGTTTGGCATTCCCACAAGAAATTTTTCTTTTAAAATAATAATAATGGCCATAATCATAGCGATTTTTCTTGTTTTTCTAAAGTGGACTCCTTGGACCACACCAGCTGGAACACTTGTAAAGAGAAAGATCAGGGGTTAACTTGAGTCCTCTAGGGTTGTGAACACTAACAGGGGACTTCAGAGAAACTATCATCCAATTTTTTACCCCAAATTAAATCAAGAGCATTGATAATTAGTTTCTACCAAAGTCATCTAGGGGGAAATGAAAGAAACTGAAAAAGCCATAGCTGTCTTTACTTCTTCATTAATATTTGCTCCCAGGTGCGGGTCAAAAACCCACTCTCACACTATTAAATGAGCTGCCTTAAAGTTGATGAATGGTTTTCCTCTTTGGTTTTCCACCACCCATGGAGCCAGTTACTCCCACTCCGGCCCCCTCCTTTCCTTGAGGTTTTAGTCCAACAAAGAAAGTCAAGCTCCTTTCCCGAGAAAGTGAACCCCATTTGCTTTCAAAGGTGCCCCCACTATATAGCCAGCTCCAGAGGAGAAGTCCTCACAAACGAAATTCCTGGCTCTCACAGACAGGACATGAGACTGACGGAGAGGGAAGCCTTCAGGAAGTCAGAGGCTGGAGCCGGGAGGAGCTGCACACACACATCTGACACGACTAGAACCCTATTGATGCCCCCTGTTTGAGGCTTCCTTCAACTCCATGGCACCCCAGGACAACCCATAAGGGAGAGAATCAGAAAGGGGATGGAGGGCCCCCTAGATGCTGGCAATCCAGGCTCTGGAGGTCTACAGAGAATCCCACTGTGCAGTCAGTCAAATGTTATCTGCATGAACAAAGGGTAAGAGACCAGGGATGGAACCATACAATCAGGGGGTGATGCCCAAAGCACACACAGAGGCAAGGGCAGTCCCACTACAAACAGTAGTTACCCAGGACAGGAGGCCGTGGAGCACTAAAACGTCTCACCCCACTATAGGAGAAGGACCCTTAGGAAATACTGCTTCGGTCACATCAATGGGCCTAGGGATCAAACCTTTTTAGTAACAGCAGTTCCCTAGACAAAGGTCAAGGGTGACTGTTGGAACACGGCATGAAGGTACATAGTACTCAATTGAAAATTGTCTGCACAGGTAAAGGTGAAGAAATATACAACAAAATGATGATATTAAAAACAGTGACTTCTAAGTGATAAAGGTGATTAGCATCATTAGAGAAATGAAAAGAGTAAAGATGCATACAACTGTCACATACACACACTCATACTCACTCATACACACTCATACACACTCATACACACTCACACACACTCACTCATACACACTCATACACACCTACACACACGCATAGTGATAAATGCTTTTTCTTAACATATATATTTTTAAATATTTATTTATTTTATGTGTATGAGTACACTGTAGCTGTCTTCAGACACACCAGAAGAGGGCATCGGATCCCATTACAAATGGTTGTGAGCCACCATGTGGTTGCTGGGATTCAAACTCAGGACCTCTGGAGGAGCAGTCTATGCTCTTAACCGCTGAGCCACTCTCTCCAACCCAGTGGTAACTGCTTTTAATCTCAGAATTTGAGAGGAAAGATTTCTGTGAATTCTGGGCAAGTCTGATCTACATAGCTAGTTTCACCCAGTCAGAGATACATAATGATACCCAGTTTCAAAACTAAGAACCAAACCCCAGACTAAAACATATCAGTAATGATGAGGTGGGGCAAGACTGCATAAAGGTCCTCCATCTTTATTCTTGCTGAGGCCGATTCAGGTTGATGAAGAATTCTCCTTGATGGAGAATCCCGTGAAAGTTACCCAACTCTATTCTAGGACTCCAAGATCAGGATGTCCTAGCTTAACTTATTTTAGCCTTTGTTAAAACTGTTGCTTGTGCAGTGCCTCCTCCAGGTGATCACTTAGCTTCTGTTACAACTACTTCAAACTGCTTATGCAAAGTGCTGGGTGAGGCACCTGGATGAGGTCTCTGCCCTAGGCCTGTTTTCTGGACACTCCAGGGTCCCTAAACACTGTGATCCAGTAGACGGGAATAAAGACTTTCAATTGGCTATACTCTGTGTCTGAGTGGGCTTGTCTGGTGAGCACCTTATAAACAACGAATCTCAGATTCAAACCTAGAACTCACAGTCTCTCTCTTTTTTTAATTTTTAAAGATTTATTAAATTTTCTGTGTATGAAT
This sequence comes from Rattus rattus, assembly GCF_011064425.1. NCBI lineage: Eukaryota > Metazoa > Chordata > Mammalia > Rodentia > Muridae > Rattus > Rattus rattus. The sequence continues at coordinate 56,830,393 of NC_046165.1, read as the reverse complement.
GTTTTGATCACTATACATACCACATGTATGAAGTACCCAAAGCAATCAGTAGAGGTCACTGGATTCCAGATGGCAGTGAGCTGCCAAGTGGGTGCTGGGAATCAAACCTACAAAAACATGTGCTCTTAATCGATGAGTTACCTCTGCAGTCCCAGTAAACACACTCCTAATCCTAATTTTATACTACCAGGGGACGGTCAACTCGGGACTCTTAAACACTTTTATTCATTCAGTTCAGCCTCCAGGCCACTTCAACACTCACTGTTGGCACACCATGTCTTACAGATCAGTCTGGAGTGCCTCCACAAGCATCACATTGTAGGGAGAGACTACTGTCCTTGGTGTCTCTGGACTGACTGAGGGTATTGGTGTTTTCCTAATGCCTGAAGACAGAGTTCTAAGAGGTGTCAGTGGACTGGATGGTTACCTAACTTTTAACCGGAGAGTCTCTTGGCATGCTGGGAACAACTTGGGTCCCACACGGTTTCGCTATGCTCTCGTCATAGAACACTCCTGTGTGTCGACGCAAAGTCACCATGCTTCTGTGTAACGAATCGTGGACTTGTGGCAGTGAAGAAAATGGGAACTGGCTGTGGAGACAAGAAGCAGCCATTGCAAAAAAAGGAGAACTGTGCCTGGCAGATGCAGGTTCTGTAATGAGGCGGCCAGGCACTGGAGATACAACTGATTCTGTTTGAGTGGTCCCAGGAAGCTGAGACAGAATCCGAAGCACCGGTGAGCTTCATCACTCCTTCCCAGGCAGTGTTAAGCCCAGCCACAGTACGGGACTCTCATTCACCCAGCAGAGGGTCAGAGCCAGTCCCAGGGCTGCTCATGAGGGCCTTAACCTTAAATCTTTCCATTGCCATTGTGACCTTGATGGGGCCATGTTCTTCCCCATGGGCTAATACCCAGAGGGGCTTCATGTGTTGAGTTTGGAGAGTCCAAATGGGTGTGATCCTGCATCTCCTCCACTAGGGATAGTGTTGGGTTAGGCTGGCCTCTCACCGCCTCCTCAGAAATGGCCTTAACAAGGCCCTTATTTGTTTTGCTGAGGTGACAATCTAATTCATGAGTAGGAAGAGAGATTTGTTGAAAGAGAAACACGTCCGTTGCTAACTTTGCCTGCAAAGAAGACGTTTTATGTGACTGCCGAAGAGCTTCTTTTGTGAGCCTCTACCTTACTTAAAATCTGTCTTTTCCAAGACGGAAAAAGTCTTTACATTTGTAAAAACGAGGTTCTACTGAGCTACTCTTCCCACAGCTGAAGAGTTTTTATTCTGAAATTCCTTCAAACCCCATCTTTTAAATCAAACTTCCCCTAATGTTTCCAGCATCCCGAGATGAATTCTTTGGCAGGGCTCATGTTCACCAAATCTGTATTTCTTCTTTCCCAACCAAGGTGGCGGCCATTCATGCAAGAAGGAACTATTTCTCACCAGCAGTCTCAGAGGGGGCTGCTCACCCACAGAAAGCCCCAGGAATCTATTATAATGTAATATGAGTGTATACATTATGGGCATTATGTGATAGCCTGCTCTATGTTATATTCCTGGGGTTAAAGGTATGAGCCGTCACTTCAGGCAACTTTAGTATTAACAACCTTCAGAAGGGACCATTATAGCTGACATATAATAGGTTACTCCTCACAGGAGCAGGCTGTAGTAAGAGAATGAGTCTGGTCTCTGTTGCCTGCTTCCTCTAAGAATAGCTCGAACCTATAGTTTTCTTTCTTTCCTTCCTCCTGCATTTCCTACAATGTCCCCCAATCGCCTAGTGAGGAGACAAGGTTCCCTCTGGCCAATATCTATTTTAACAGATAAAACAGGACTTTGAGGTTGGGGATTTAGCTCAGTGGTAGGGGAACACAAGGCCCTGGGTTAGAGCTGGAAAAAAAAAAAAAAAAACAAAAAAAAACAAAAAACAAAAAAAAAACAGGACTTTGGCAGAGAGAGGAACGAGTGAGCTGATACCAGTTGAATTAAAGCATCTATTAGCATATTAATTAGTATTATTAATACCTCTAGTGAGGTATATAATTATCTACATCCTACATTATAAAAGTGTCCAAAAAAAACCCCAAAACCAAAAACCCATTTGTTCTCTGAATAAGCAACTTTGAACATAGCCCTGTTTTCTTTATATAAATTCTTTTATAAAAATTATATATACATACATATAAAGGGCTGGAGAGATGGCTCAGCGGTTAAGAGCACTGGCTGTTCTTTCCGAGGCCCTGAGTTCAATTCCCAGCAACCACATGGTGGCTCACAACCATCTATAATGGGATCTGATGCCCTCTTCTGGTGTGTCTGAAGATGGCTACAGTGTACTCATATAAATAAATAAGTAAATAAATAAATAAATAAATAAGTCTAATATATATATATATATATAATTCATTCCAAGGAATGGCTGCTGTCTGTATTTTTCTGACATAAATAGCAAGCTAAGCACAGCTCCATTTCACAGGTGAGAAATGTTGGGGAGAGAAAGCAAATGAAGCAAACCAAGCTGTCCAGAGGCCTGAGCGGCCTTCCCTTCCACTAAGTAACACTGCTTTGCCAGCGCAGTCTCATCTCTCACAGAGACAAAGAGCTGGAAACAGGGGCAGGAGGAGAGGAGCAGGAGGAGGATGAAGAGGAAGAGAGAGAAGGAGAGGAGGAGGGAAAGAGGAAGGCAGGAGGAGGGAGGGAAGAAAAGAGGGAGAGGGAGAAAGAGGAGGAGAAGGAAGAAGAAGAAGAAGAGAGGAAGGGAGGAGGAAGAGGAGGAGGAAGAGGAAAAAGAAAAGGGAGAGAGGAAGAGAGGAGGAAGAGGAGGAAGATGAAGAAAAGAGAAAGAGCAAACTTTCCTCAAAGCCCACATTTTATCATACCATGAGGCCTAAGAGCCTGGACTGCAGAACACCTCAACTCTGGCTTGTTGGTAGCATCTGATACTGTAACTACCACGAAAGAAGGAAAAGAGGCAAAGGGACATTCTGTACTGTGTCTTCCAATCAGTGGCTCACTGGACATGAAGTGTCCAGAGTCCTCCATATCCTCCCCCTGGCTCCCCAGCCTGCTGGTGCTGGGGAAGGCTCAGAGCAGGTAGAGCTCAGGAAGGGAAGGATCCTCTCACCAGCTTTCAGTCCCTTCTTGCTTCATAATGCATCCTAGGCATTGTGTTTGGAGCTGGTATTGACATGACTGTGTGGGTTATTTCCAGCCCTGGCTATTACCAGTGAATCCAGTGACATTAATATGAGTAAATGCAGGAAAAGGGACAAAATAAAACATATCCTATTGAAGGAAATGAGGGGCTCCTTAAGAAAGGAAAACACACAGAGGAAGGACATGGGCATATCAGGATACAAATAGGCCCCTGGGGAGCCGTGGATTCCACAGGCATGATGTTATTGAAGTACTTGATACCGGAGTAAGCACCTGCAGAGATGAATTACATCCTTGTTCAGACCACTAACATTGGGTACTGACATCGCAGGAAGCGCTTATGGTATATTTCAAATCCCTTGCCCACTACATAAATATCCAATAAATCAATCAGTGAGAAAGGACACTAGCTAAAAGGCTTAAAATGCTGAACAAGCCACCTCCCCTCCTCAGAGGAGCCTGCCACCTTTAATTTATTAGGGGTTTCCTAGTCACTCACACCTCCTGCTCTGGAGAGGCAAGATGAATGATTAACACCTTCAGTGCTGGATTGTAGAGAGGCGGGGAAGGTTGGCATTGGGCATGGCTTTGCTGGGTTTTTTGGTCATTATTTGTATGTATTTATAGGGCACATTACGGTAATTTAATATGTATGCACAGTGCATAGTAATCAGAGTAGTAAGCACTTCTGGAAATTACTAATACTCACCTTCCTCACCCCGCCCCCTTAACTTAGTTGTAGAGTTACAAAGAAGGAAATCTTTTCTTCTGGGGAGACAGAGCTGGGGTCCATGTTCCCCTTTTTCAGTTATTGTAATATCTCATATACACAGAGTGGATTTTCTTATGATCCACAAGTGGGAACTCAGAGGCATTAAGGGAGTCTTCATGCCTCCAATAAAACAGATAACATGAATGTTCTCACCAAATACAACATTGATCTGTGACGAATCTGAAAAGAAAATGACTGTTAGGAAATGTGCCCCAGTTGTGGTCATCTTTGGGTGACAAAACTTGACATTTGTCTTCTTTTCTCCATTTCCCAAGTATTTTGTCCAAGGACATTGTGTTGAACGACTGTGGAATGTGTAACTGCCCAAACTCCTAGTGTAATAGGAGTTTAATGTGTTAACACGACCAGGTCAAGGGATGCCCAGGTATTCTATTGAACACTATCCTGGGCATATCTGACAGGGTGTTTGGAGGCAACATTAATATTTGACTAGGAAGATGAGGAAAAACAGAGGGTCCTTTTGTAGTATGGGTGGGCTCCATCTAATCAGTTGAAAGCCTGAGAGCAAATGAGGTCCCCATAAGAAGTGGGGCCCTCCGCATTTGCCCATCTCCAGCTGGGACACCGGTCTTCCTCCTCTGGACATAGACTGGAGCAAACATCACTGGCTCTTCTGGGAGCCACCTTTCTACCTACAAACATGGGGACAACTCACCCTCCACCTCCATAGATCCAAGAACCACTTTATTCTAACTTGATTCACACTCCTGCTTCCTGTTACTTGTTTCTCTGAAGTGCCCTCACTAATCCAGAGTCAGGTGTTTACACATTTTTCTCTCCCATCGCTTCTATACCTCAAAAGCAATTGTTAAAAACCATGCAAATTTAAGTAGTATTTAAAGAAAACCTAACACAATCCCACCAAGAGCGTTAATATTTCATTTCCAGTTTAATTTTGATATTTCTACAACCACATAAATCTCAAAGCACTCCAAAACTATGACATCAATATCACTTATGTAAAACCCCACAAAGCCTTGACTAGTTCCAAAAGCATGTTTTTCATGTGTTTAATGTTATTGCATTGAAAATGAAATTAGCTTCAATTCTATGCTTATGCTACTCTTTAGTCATTTTTAAATCGAGAAAAGGAAAGTGCTTTAAGTCTGTGCCTAAGAAAAGGATATGTCAGGGTTGGGGATTTAGCTCAGTGGTAGAGGGCTTGCCTAGCATGTGCAAGGCCCTTGGTTCGGTCCCCAGCTCCGAAAAAAAGAAAAAGAAAAAAAAAAAAAAGAAAAGAAAAGGATATGTCAGAACAAAACCTTGTTGACTACCGTGTGGTGGGAGGCTCCCAGAGAAAGACAGTGAGGAACACTATCAAATGCTGATGAGTTCCTCCTCGACACCCTGGGCTGGGTGCTGTAGTCAATTCATTTTGGAGAAAATTAAGGGTGTCTGGGGAGTAGTCCCTTGCAGAAGGGCACATTGGCAGGCCCCGACAATGCTCATCTCTATGAAGTAGGATGCTGTCTCCATGCTTGAAGAGTCACTGTCAAGCCAAGATGGATATCCAGGAAACCCAACACAAGAGTATATATGATTAAGCATTAAATCGGAGTGGTATTTTCATTGACTTTCATCAATTACAGCAAGTCTTGTCTGACTTGTTCCGTTTTCAGAACTGAAGTTCAAAGTTGGAAAATAATTCACCCACACAGTTAGTGGCAGACCCAGAAGGAAAGTCCTGAAATGATGGCTTGTGTTCCTAATGAGGCATAAACACAGACATAGCTCCAGTTTGAGAAACTGTTTTGAAGAGGTCCAAGTAAAGGCTGTACCACCCCAGCCCTGCCTGCCCAGATGTTCAGGAACACAGACTAAAGTGATTCTAGGGGGGAAAGCTTTTGTTTGACTGCTTTTGTGAAACCTTTAAGAAACCAAAGATTCTCTGTATGAGCCTCAGCATCAGGGATGTCTTCTCCACAGAACACTAAGAACTAAATGTTCTTTAATAATTACGGGCTGGTGAAGGACTGAGGTAGTAGGGAAGGTAAGTTGGGTGTTAGAAGAGACAGGAAAAAAGAATAGAGAGACAGGGCAAAAAGGAGCAAAGAAGAGAAAGGAAAGGAGGGAAAACAGTTTTGCTTCATTCAACGTTATTTTTAATGATGTCACAGTGTCTTAGCTCGCTATTACTGTGAGGAAACACCATGATCAAAAGTAACTTTGGGAAGAAAGGGGTCTAATTCAGTTTACAGCTCTCAGCTAACCATGAATCCATCAAGAGAAAAGTCAGGACAGGAAGTCCAGGCAGGGACTTGGAGTCAGGAACTAGAGCAGGAGCCGTTGAGGAAAGGCTGCTTCCTGGCTTGCTCCTCATCACTTGCTCAGCCAGTTTCCTTACACAGCCTACAACCACCTGCTGTGGGTGACTCTGCTCATCGTGGGCTGAGCCTCCCTACATCAACTGTCAATCAAGAAAATGTCCTAAAGACTTGCCTAGAGGCAATCTGGTGGAGACATTTTCTCAACTGGGGGTGTCCTCTTCCCAGATAGTTCTAGTTTGTGTCAAGTTGACAAAAAAAAAAGAGAGGCAGATGGGGGGACACATAGTATGACATTTTCCTTTTCTTTTTTTAAATACAAGTACACTGTAGCTGTCTTCAGGCACACCAGAAGAAGGCATCAGATCCCATTACAGATGGTTGTGAGCCACCATGGGGTTGCTGGGAATTGAACTCAGGACCTCTGGAAGAATAGTCAGTGCTCTTAACCACTGAGCCATCTCTCCAGCCCAAGAATCTTTTCTTAATTCTACATATGTGCATGGGTTTGTGTGTGTGTGAGCATGGTTTCTGTGGATGCCAGAGGTGATGAATCTCCTTGAAGCTGGAGTTCTAAATGGCTGTTGAGCCTCTGATGTGGATGCTGGGAGTACTCAAACTCAGGCCCTCTGAAAGTACACTCTTAACCCCCAGGCCATTTCTCCAAACACAAAGTAAGAGAATTTTCTAAGGACCAGTGTTTGTCCTAGATTCCTTGCTTACATTCCTTGAACAGAAACATCGATATCACTTCAAATGATGAAGTTGGGATTTACTTGATCAGGGGCACTGGGATCTGCATCCTGTTCAGGGGCCTGGGATATAGTTTAGTTGGGTAGAGTGCAAACAGAGTCTTGGGTTTGGCCCCCAGCACAGCATAAGCCAGGCATGGTGGTAATCCCATAAATCGGGAGGTGGAGGCAGGAGGATCGGGGATTCACCCTCAGCTACAAAGCAAGTTCAAAGCCAGCTTGGGATACATGAGCCCCCTACCCTCAAACAAAATATACACAAATTCACTTCAGTCTAAACCTACATCTGGAGGTCTAGACCTCCAAATAGAAGCATTTCCACACTCAAGCTTTATAGACACAGACCATTTCACCACCCCAATATTCCCCGGTACCTTTCTCAGCTTGACCAATCAGTGGTTCCCAAGCTACTTGAAGTTCATCACGTTCACAGGCTCTCAGTTAAAATTCTTTTCCCATTGAATTTTCATGTAACTGATAGCTAAGACTGCTGATCCAAGCACAGGATTATATTGAAGTAGAATTAATGTTGATTCTAGAAGAGTCCTGCCAGATTTCTACGGCACTTGAAACTCCCCAAAGGATATATCAGCGCAATAAACTGTGTTCCTTCTGCTGTTCTCTGTCTTTAGGCACAAGAGGATTGGGTCAGACCAGTGGAAACAGAGAGAATCAGTTGGCAGCTCTGATTGTCCCCTACTCTCTGAGCAGAGGCCAAGGTAGGCCATCACCTCCAGGTCTGAGAATGGGAAGGCCCCCTGCCCCCAGTATCAACAATACCATCAGCACTCCCTGGGGAAATAAACCTTTATTTTAAGTATGAACTTGACTCGAGGTAGCTGAAGATAAGAGTTATTCTGCAGCCAGCAGTGGGACTCTGAGAAAGAATTGTGGTAAGACTGAAACAGTTCTGCCCAGATCTTCAGAATTAAGAGGAACCAGGAAAAGCAACAGAGCAGTTCAAGGGTGTGGCAGCCTGGCAGGGGGCTGGTGTGCATCGACTCAGGGCCAGGGCCCTTCTTGTTTTCCTTCTAGTTTAATGCTTTGATTTATTTTGCAGAACTGGAGACTTGAATCCAGGGTTTTATACAGGTTAGGCAAGCACTTCACCCTGAGTTATATACTATCCCATTTCAAGGATTGAGTGTGATTGTCAGTTAACTAGGCAGCAAAAAGCACCACCAGTATCCTTGTTGTTGTTGTTTTGGAAAGAATACCAGGACTGGTGGTAATCCAAGGGCCTGGGTTCAAATCCCATTTCTACCACTTCACTAAGGTCCTTCCGGCAGGCAGTAAACAAAAGTCTTCAAGTCTTGATTGCTCTGATCTTTGAAATGGAAGGATTAATAAACCTGCCTCAGTCGTTGTGGAGAGAAACATGTCAGACTGTTTTCCCCAAAGCATCTAGCACTGGGTGTGATACTACTGCATGCTCAGTTCAAGCTGGCTTGGCTGTGTACAAATCACACTATTGGAATGCTGCAAATTCTTTCACTGCTTTAATCAAATAATCACCTCTAGAGCTGTTTAAGACTTCAGGAGACAAGAATTCATCGTGATGGACGCATCAAGCCCTCTATTTTTTTTTTAAGGTCCACATCAATAAAGAAAGAAACTTTTTTCCCCCAGTTTTTTTTTTTTTTTTTTTTTTTCTTTCTTTTTTTTTTCTTTTTTTTTTTTTTTTTTGAGACAGGGTTTCTCTGTGTAGCTTTGGCTGTCCTGGACCAGGCTGGAGTTGAACTCACCGATCTGTCTGCCTCTGCCTCCTGAGTGCCAGGATTAAAGGCATGTGTCTCTGTGGCTCAATGAGTCAGAGACTTCCATCAATCAAGTGTCTATTTTTCTGTGTCTATCATCGTATATCTATCACCCGTCATTCTTCCATCTACAAAGCTGTCAGTAAAATGCTAATGTCTGCGGGAATCTTAGTGAACTTCTCTTTATGTGTGCTTGTCTTTTAGTAACAGTCTGAAGTTACATCAAACTGAAAAGAAATCAAATCTCTCTCACATGCCAAGCACCGAACTAGGAACTTCACATGCATCACTTAACCTCACACTATTAGAGAAAAAAACCTATGCCTGTGCTAAGGGGAGAATGCGGTAGAAATAATGCAGTGGTGGATCCTACTTATCTGCCCCCCCACCATGACTGTTCCAGGGGTGTTGAACCTGTCGACTCTGCACTATGGGGACACAGATGACTGACACAGCTCCTAGCACAGGCACATCCTTACAATGTCCTCTTCTAATGTGTCCAGCAGTAAGCTGGTTGCTGGGCAGATCAAACAATGATCAGACATAAAATATCAAAGCTCACACATATGTAGCACACAGAGAGGAAACCAGTGCCCTCCAATCAAGAGACTTGGTTGCATTGTACCCTTAGAAGCTGTGCAACCTAGGGTGAGTGACCCTAGCTCACTAGCTCTCTGCTCATATTTAAAGTGACACAACTGGAAAAACAGTACCCTGTTCTCGTCTCAATCATTCCAGTTATATACAATTGCTGGGTTGTCTTCAGTCTTCCAAAGTGCAAGAACAAAATAATACATCCTAAAACCTTTAAACTGGGATTCTCCTGTGGGTCAGGAGAACACTGGATACATTTCTTTGTGGAAGAGTATGGTATATGTGTTTGTGTGGAGGCCAGAGTCAGCATTAGGTTCCTCTATCACTCTACATCATTATCACCACCACCACCACCATCATCATCACCATCACCACCACCATCATTACCACCACCACCACCACCACCACCACCACCACCACCACCATCATCACCACCACCACCATCATATATTATTATTACTTGATAGACTTTCTTACTGAACCTTGAGCTGCCAATTTGGCTAGATTGGCTGGCCATAGGGGTTCCTTCTATCTGTCCCTCAGCGCTGGGGTTAGGGACATGTACCAATGCCCAGTTAGCATGATCTAAATTCAGCTTCTCATGTTTTTGCACTAGGCACTTCACCAGACTAAATATCTCTCACACACACACCCAAAGCAAACTTTTAAAAAGATATATCCCCAAGTGTCTTTCAAGAAGCTGTTAGAGAACGGAGAATGGCTTTCTCTCAAAATTGAGAGGCTAATTTCTTTTAGAAGTCTCTAGCTCTTTCGGTTTCCTGGTAGCATCCTAGCGCCCAGTGCAAGTTGCTGGAGAGACCCCTTTGCTTTAATATGCCTTTCAACTCAAGGCAGACATGCCAACTCAAACCCTGTTGCACTCACTGCTTGGCAATTAATACTTTGCAAACATTTCTTTTGGCACTTGCTGCCCTAAGCTCTCAGGACAGAACCATGCCAGCACCAGTTACACCTGGACCTCCCAACAGAAATGGCAACAGTGGCCCATAGCTTACAGATCTCTTCCTGGGCTTGGGGATCCTGCCTAACAGGATGTAGGGGTGACTACTCAGCTTAATTACTCTGAGGACAGGAAGGACCCCTGATGGCAACTTTGTTCTTCTGCCAGCCGCTGGCAAGTAGCTCCTAGCTTTTCTGTCCTGGTTAACACACACACTCGACTTGGCCTGCCAAGCTGCAGGTGGACACACTTAGGATAGCAGAGATTCAGGTGTTACAATGTCTATGGCTGGGGAGAATAGCAAGGCTAAGAGTTATCAGTAGACAGAAGAAAGGAATTGAACACAATGGTACATTACTGGATCTCAGCACCCTGGAGGCTGAAGATGGATTATGACTTCAAGGCCAGCCTAGGCTACATAGTAAGACAGTGTTTCAAAAAGGGGGGAGGGTAATAGTTTAATAGTTTAATAGTTTAGCCAAAGCTGGTACTCAATACCATAATACACATATAACCTCCGGGGAATTGGCTGAAGACACTCTTAAGTCGGAACAGCTGTGCGGTGGTCGGCAGCACATACTAATGAGACCAGTGACTGCCTTGGGAGATGGTAGGATGGGGCTGAGATAGACAGGACAATCCCCTCTCCTCCCTCAATGAAGCAGTGGCAGATCAGGCCCTAGGAGTCCTGACAATGGAAGCTCTTCACTGGACAGTCTTACTGACACCAGCAAGTCCAGCATATCACAAAAATCCCCATCTATGCGCATAGCTCCTCTCTCCCACTGTCCCCACACCTAACCTTCCTCCAGTGACACCATTTGCATCCAAGGGAAACAGGCTGGAGAGGCAGGTGCACTCCTAAGCCAGCCTTCCTTCCTACAGATGAACTCTGTGATCCTGAGCAGGTCCCATGGCCTCTAAAGGTCTCAGCTGCCTGACCTGGAACATGGGGACAATGACACAATGGCAAACAATGAAGGCACCTGGGGGAAACGTCTACTAGCTGTACTGACAGCACCATAGACAAACAGCAGCAGAACAGCCTTCTGCTAACTCTCTGTCCAAAGGAAGTGGCCACCTGTAACACAGCATGATCTGACAAAGACAAGATGTGCATCTGGATAGTTTTTATTATTTTTATATACTCTTTTGCAGTGCTAGGGTTCATCCATACCCAGGACCTCATAGATGCTAGGAAAGACACTCTGTCACTGAGCTGTGTGCCTAGCACCGCAACCGCAAAGTATCATTAACATTCTCGTGTTGCTGGTAAGGTCACTGAGGTTAACAAACTGTGATGGTTGTTTTAAGCACTTTACTCTCTTGAAACCATTTTTATTTTGAAATGATTATATATCCAGTTTCAAAAATAATAGGGGTCCCTTCCCTTTGGTATTCACCCATCTTTCAGGTGCATAGCTCAGAAATGGAGCTGAGCTCTAGGCTGAGACAGGGACTAGCTGGAGCCATGGAAGGATTGTATTGGGATAAAGGGATATGCAGCAGTGCTCTGGGGAGACTCTGCTAATCTGACTGGAGATTTATGAAACAGACAACCAAGATTTGCTGACATGCTCAGGAAAGCAACACCCCACCCAGTTTTCTCAGACACTTCCAATAGAGCTGGCCAAGTTCTTCAGAGCCCAACAATCTGTTAACTGGGCTCTAGACACCGTTGAGCTTCCAGTTGCCAGCTGGGTACTTGGTGATGAAAGGCTTTCTGGTCTGATAGGCCCTTGGGTTCCTCAGCCCTTGAATACAGTCTTCATTTCAAGCTACCATCTCTGTGACCAAGTCTTCCTGTCCCTTCTCTACTCCACCTTGGGAACTTGGAGGACAAAAGAGCTCCCACATTTTTTTCATTGCACTGTTTACTGGATGGGAGTTATTTCATCATTAACTGATATCACTTTCTGAGATCCAGTTCCCAAGAATGAGTAAACTCAATCCCCTTCCTCAGTGATGGAGACTGCCTACAAGTCACTCTTGTCACCAAGGCCATGGGACTCAATGCCTTCAGATGCCTGAGAGTGTTTGTTCTTTTCTGTTGGGCACAATACTCCAGGGCTACCTAAGAAGAAGGAAGTTAAATATAGCAAGCACCCACCCCTACCTTCATGGTTTCCTCTGCTCCTTCCTTAGTGTGCACTTGAAGACCAAGTTTATACATGAGAAGGACACCTGCGTAGCTGCTGCAGACTAACCTGTCCTAGGGTCTGGTGATAGTCTCTGGCACCTGAGCAAGAGTAATAGCAACTACAGAAAATACTTGTATTCTTTAAAAGGGGGGGAACCCTTACCCACTCAAACAAAAAGCAGGGGTGGGGATGAGGGAGCTCCTTGCTTAGCTGCATGAAGTGAAAAGGTTAAATGGACAGCATAGCAATATATAAGGAGTTTCTTAGTTTTCTCATGGGAATAGTTAACCACCTCAGAATGTTTCCCCAAGAGGTAATCTATTATATTTTGTCCAATTTCTTCCTCCAAGAACTGAATCAATTCGTGATGTAATGCCCAGGGGAGAACAATCTTTTGGAAACAGAGTATCTTTCTGGGGACAAAGTTGAGGAAAACATTTTAATATTGTTACAGTTTTTGGCCCTGGGGCCCCAGCCCTTTGCTGGTGGAAAGCTGAGTAGAAAAGGGTCAGGCAGGGGCATGTGACAGGGACACCACCTCCTGTCTGAGTGCCAGTAGATGCCTAGGATAGTTTTCTTGGAGGATTATAGGAGATAAATCCACTAGGACATTTACCGCATGGCTGTTGCACTGGGTCCACACGTGAGCTTGAGAGGCTGAAATTGCTACTCACTCCTACTTGGCTCTGATAAACACAGGGCTCCTTCTGGATCCTTTTCTGAGCCTCCCCCCCCCCCCCAAAAAAAAAAAACCCAAAAGCATTCCATTAAAGAGTGGCAAATTATTCACCATCTGGTTAATGACAATAGATATGATATATGATTTTGGATCATTTCTGAGAGATTCAGGGCACTCAGCTGTAGCTGTAGATGGAAAGGTCCAACAACTAAACTTCCACAGAATAGCCTTCTAGGACCCTGACTTCCTTAAGCTCCTACATGCTAGGTGGAGGTAGCAGCTGAAGGTAGTGAAACCAGCCTGCTCCAATGGTTCCCAAGCTTTCTGGCCTGTTACTGCCTCAGTTGTCCCATTTCATTGTGTACTTTGGACAACACAGGACAGTTTCTTAGATGTCCTGTATGTTTTATTATAACGTTGGATGCCAAACAACAAGAAAAGATTTAAAAGGACAGGACAAAGCTTCAAATAAGGTCACAAGGTTGTTTATTTAAAGGGAAGATGGGTTATTTCAGAGGGAAAGACAACAGTGGGATTGGTTTAAATGGATCTAATTTGACTAGAGGTCAATTGTTTTAAAATCCCCAAATAGCTTACTTAGAAAAAGGCACCCTATACCTCTCAGAAGGTTCAACAACAAGTAAGAGTTTGGATAAACAAATCAATTAGCCCCATGTCACTCAAGGATACTAAAAATTTAAAGGGGCATTTTAAAGTTGGAATATAAATGTTTTACTTGGGGCATTTTGGATCTTTGCAATCACATTTGTCTGACAGCTAAACCACAGAAAACCTAAACACCAACGTTACAGAATTTGTCTCTCTGAAAGAGACCAGTTGGGCTCCTCTGCTGGAATGTAACTGAACTGGCAAATCTAAGCAAGCTACAGCTTTGCATGGAAGTGCACTGCTAGGTTGCAAGACTGCAGGCAGAGATCCATCTGTAGTTAGCAGTTGATGGGTGGTGGCTGCCTTCTTCCCCATTCACACAAATGTTGATAGTACTATGCAAAATACTTGGTGGAAGAGTTCAGTTTCAAGGGAGCATCTGAAAGGAGGGTTGAAATCTTTCTTGCCTGACAAGACTGCCTGGCTTACAAATTTGTTTCCACTACGTCTTGGTTAAGACACAAACTGGGAAGCTGTGGATGCTAAGTAACCATAAATCCCAAGTTATTACTGTGATTAATAATAAGCGTACTTTGTCAGGGTCATGAAGCACAATGGCACATTACAAAATGAATTATCGACTTTGTACAATGCCTTTTCCCTGCGGAGGCAAAGGGGTACTTAATGGCAAGTGGGGGTGACTGGAGTCAGTACACAGTGCCTCATAAAGGAACCATTGATGCTTCTTAGAGGGGATTCTTTGGTGGGGTGGGGAGCGGGCATAGAAAGGTACTGTCAAGGGACCTCTAGTGCATATTTGCTGGGTTCAATGGCCTTAGAATTCTCAGATTCTTAGTGGTCTCTAAATGTTTAAATACTTAAATGCAAGCATTTATCACTCTTTAGGGACCTCTCTGGAATTATTTACATTGGGAGTTAGTATTATCAGACAGTTCATTCTTAAAATATTAGCAAAAGTTGTCTAGTTAAAAGTATCACCACAAATGCAGTTCTTTAAGCCAAATCTCTAATGTTTTAAGAAAAAAAAAAAAGATACCTGTAAGCTGTAAATATGTGCATTAAGTTTCTTCCATAGTATTTGCTTTGGCTGTGACCTCTCCTAATATTTAGTTGAACAAGGGCTAAAAATTGTCAAACCAAATTCTTGTCCTGGGAGCTGAACTCTGCTGCCGGTTTGAGAGAAACACAAATCCAGGGTTAGGGAATCTGTTGTGTTTGTTTTGGCTATGACACAGGGCAGAACGGTTTCCATCCCATTCGAATGCATTCAAGAGAGTTTGAAATATTGCACAATAAAAGCCATTCATTATATCTGTCTCCTTTCCCTTCCAAAAACAAAAATGGCTGCCCAGTTCCAAATCGACACAGGGGGCAGGAAGAAGGAGGCAGAGGGTCACTGGAAACCACCCAAGACTAACACCAGGTTTTTCAGGTTTGAGTTGGGGAATATTCTTAAAATCTTCATTCTTAGATTTTTAACTTTAAAACAAGAAACGACAATACTGGCATGAACAACAGAAAATAGGTATGCTGTATCTGGTCAAATGTCAGATAGAAAATCACACAACTTACCTTCTGAAAAAAATAGTTCCTTCAGTTTCTGCTAGGAAATTTCATCTGCCTAATGTCAATTTTATAGTGAAAAAATTATTCTACTACTTAAGCAGGCACTTGGAAGAAAGTTTTGTAAACACCCAAGGCACTTTCAGTGAAGGAAATGACATTTAGTTCTGTTTACCACCAGACACCCAGAATATCAAAAAACTGGAGATGCAAGTGTGGTTTTAGATGATAGTGCCTCTCTCAAAGCAGAAATATCACCAAGCAACAGAAAAAATTTAAAGCATATTTAAGTTGGGTGACTAAGGCCAAAAACTTTAGAAATTAATAAACAAATCTAATAGCTTCCTTGACATCATAGAGAGCAAAACCTTAGGTTTTGGAAATCTGAATTTTCCTTTATTTTTAAACCTAAAATACCAGCTGCCTGCAGCTCTGCAGAGTATTCTTTTCTCACAGTGCAAACCATTCAGTCAATTTAAACATTCTGGACAAATGAGAACGTAGGAGCCTAAAGGAAGGTACTTTTAACTAGGCATTGGGAATCTTTATGATAAAGTTCCAGCTAACCTTACATAACACAAACTATTTTTTTCAGGACTCATATGTTCATTTTTTTTCATATATCGCATAATGCTTAACATACTAAAACCTACATACGTTCAGAAAGATCTAAATCCCAATCCCTTACTTCTATAATACATATTTAGGGTAGCAGTCTTTAGGGTCTGACCTTAGTTGAAGACATAAGAAAAACAATGTTCATTCAATGACAGTTATTACTCATCTCCTTCAACAATTAGGTTATTGCTGAATCACTAAAAAATTAAAGGATTAAAGAAGCCCAAAAGTGACATACTAGACATACTTGAAATTGTTAGGTCATGGCACACTATGTTCGGTTTATGTAAGGTCTTGCAATTTTCCAGTGAATTTAAGAAAAAATTGTGTGTATAGCTGTTTATTTGAATTTAATAACAACTTCACTTCATCTAAAACTTGAAACCCAGAGTATGATTTGCTGGGGCCGAGATGTGACAGCAGGAGACTTTAAAAGGTGTTAGAAGATAAGACGTGTCTCTATATTTTTATTATGTTCAATTCTGTACTAGTCTTTCAAATTTATGCCCCACTAAGATGTACTCACTGGTTAAAACATAACAGAGAAGGGGAAAAAAACAAAACACACACTACAGAAGCCTATAGGAGATGAAGCCAGCCTGCACTCTGAAGACATGCAAGGGTGTCTGTAAAGTATGAGCATTTTAAACACTTCCTAGGAAGCACAGGAGCCTGCCCCACAGAAGCTGGTCCCAGCTGGACGGCTGAAGGGAGCTGGGGACGCCTTTATAAGCCTACCCTATACTGTTACTCTGCCTCTTGGAGAAAATAGAGCATCCAAAGTCTTCAAAACGCCTGCATACAGTAGCTGCTGAATAAATGCTGGAATGACTTGGTGCGGGGCAACAAGTTCTCAAATCTTAAGGTTACTTTTTGAGCATGGAATGACAGCTTTCATATTAAACCAAACTATAATGCTTTATGAAAATAAATGAAACACATTTACCTTTTGTAAAAAAAAAAAAAAAAAAAAAGGCAAACCTACTTTTGAACTTTGATGTAGAAGACAATGTCTAAATAAAGCTAATAACCTGGAAACAACGGGTTGGGGACAGAAGGTCATGATGCAAATGAACTGCAGTAAACCTTCACTGGGCTCAAGACCAGGCTTCCAGGGAAGCTGGCCTCCCACCCTTTCTCTGGATGCTTCTAATCCTGACTCATGGTCTCCAAAAAGGAGTGTAATCTGGGTAGAATGAAGGCCCCAGAGAGATTTGGTTAACCCTTTGCTTCAGCTGGCTTCTAGTCCATCCCCATTCCCATAAGTAAACAGGGATACACTTCACAGCCAGAAGAGAAGAGTCTTCAAGATGTTGTGATATTGGTAGAGTAAACACACAGACCAACAGAATAAGGCCCAGACACAGATTCATGATTTCAACAAGGATATCAACAATAGGTATCCAAGATGAACGGAAGTTATGTATTTGTAAAAAGAACCATCTGATAACTTTATCCACAGCAAAGATGAGCTTTTCAAAAAATGGTGCTTGCTGATTTCCACTTAAGAAGGCTACCTATGGCACACAGAAATGAACTCCAAGTAGACAGAAAACTGAATTAAGGAATATAACCATGAACCTTCTAGAAATCTTTGTCCTTTGGCTTTTTGAGACAGATCAGAAAAGGTTGGAACTCACTAAATATCCTAGGCTACCTTGGAAATCACAACAATCCTCCTGCCTCAGCCTCCCCAGTGCTAGGATTACTGACATGAAATACCATGCCTGGCTATCCTTAGGACACAAAAGACATGAATCATTAAAGAAAAAAGAAAGAAAGAAAAATAAATTTAAACTTCAACAAAATGAAAACCTTTTCTTCAAATGACAATACCAAGAAAACAAACAAACAAACAAAAAAGAAGCCATAAACTGGGGAAAATATTTCTAAGAAAAAACTTAGTGAAGGAATTGTATCAAAGTATGGAAACTTTCAATTCAGCACTAATAACAAAGATCCTGGGTAAGACAACTGACAAGAATACGAGGAGAGCAAACAAAGCCAAGTGCTCATGATTCTCAGCCACTGGGAAATACAAATCGAGATCCAATCTATAAGCAAGTATCCAAGATGAATGGAAGTATGTATTCATCAAAAGAGCCATCTGAACAGTATATAACTTTATCCACAACAAAGCCCCAAACCTTATAACCTAAATATGCAGAGTGAAGTAATATCGAGCAATAAACAGTGACAACCATTTATAACATGCAGCACAGATAAATCTCAAAAGCATCATGCTGTTTAAAAAATAGGCACAAAAGACTGATCAATCAATCAATCAATCAATCACCTGAGATTCCATTTCTGTGACATTTTAGAAAAAGCAAAAAGTACAACTGAATTCTAATCAACTGTAAAAGCTAGGGATGAAGGTTAGATTGTTAGACATACTATTACTCTGCCGTCCAAATCGTACGCAACCATATATATTTTCTAAAATTCAGACAGTATGTTCTTTTTAAAGTCAGCTCTTGCAAGCTGTTTTACTTCAATAAACTGAACTTTTAAAGAAGGCTGAGATACTAGCTGTATGTCAGAGGAACTTTCCAGAATCTACAGAAGAGAACCTAGCTCCCACTTCAGCACTGGCATCATCTCGCAGAGCCTGTGACAAAAGCAGGAAACAAGTCACGTCCACATTCCACATGTCCAAATATGTAATGCCACATAGGGCTGAAAGACTGAGGGGCATCAGCGCTATCCACAGGAAGACTGACAGTCATGGTACTCTGTGGAGTAGAGGCTGCAAAATAATGTATGTGTGTGTGTGCATACGCACACATGCATGAATAGTCCACACTGACAGACCATACTTGCATGGGCACAAGAAGTCTGGAAGAGGCACGGCAGCTGAGTTTCTCTATACAGAAAGCTGTTTATATTTCATTTAAATTACGTTTCCTCTGATTTCTCCACACATGATCATCAATTCCTAATAAAAACCGACTAAAAATACTGGGAAATTCAAGCAACAGTAGGTACAAGAAGCCCCAGCCTTGATGTTTGCACAGGGAAAAAAATTGCAGGAACCACACTGCCATCTTCTGGAAGAAATGAGAATACCTTCAAGGACAGAATCAAGACCAGAGACATTCTAAGGATCCAGGGTTAGCTACTTCTAGAAAAAAAGATAGTGTTTTCAGTTTACCACCAATGAAAACACATGGGGATGGGGAGGGGGCAACCGTGATCAGACACAGAAGTTAACTTTACACTAAGCTTCTGATACAGGCAAGACACAGATTATATTCCTTAATATTCTTTAAGAAACTAAGGCAGTGGTTCTCAACCTGTGGGTCACAACCCCTCTGGGGGTGAACAACCTTTTCACAGGGGTCACCGAACACCATTGGAAAACATTTTTATGATTCATAACAGTAGCAAGATCAGCTACAAAGTAGCAAGACATTAATAATTTTCTGGTTGGGGGTGGGGCATGAGGTTACAGCATTAGGAAGGTTGAGTCACCATCAGCTAGAACTTGGAGAACTCAGTTTGTAAACTGTTTCCCATCAGATGAAGCTGAGTTAACAGGGCCATAACAAAGAAAGGGAGGCAAACAGCAATCAATAAATAGCTTTTGAGCTTCATCCCAAACAAGGGCAAAAGACTAAAATTGTTGTTAAAACCTAAGACATGTTTCTAAGTTTGTTAAACATATTTCTAAGTTTGTGTTTGGGACCCTTACCCCTTTAAAAAAAAAAATCACTCAACCCAAAGTTTCTAAAACAAGCTAATTCTTTATCTTTTAAAGAGTGTATTTAGTGGTACTGACTTAGTGACTACGTACACGGAAAAGCTCATACATGATTTATATGTAGAGATAAAAGAAAGTTTTGGACAATTCAGCCTTGAGCAGGAGAAATTGGGGATCACTTTGCCTGTTAATGTAAAATCCATCAGTTCTTCTCAGCAGGGACTCCAGACCTGGTGGTGCCAAGGCGGTAACAAATAGCTCCACCACCGAGGGGGAAATGGGCCGCCCAGCAGGAGCTTTCTTCCCCGAGTGTTATTTATAGGAGTTCTATTTGTTAACATGTTTCTGCTATCAGGCTTAAGGACAGCTAACGATTTAAAGGATTGCTGGGACCATTGTTTAATGATAAGACGATTTATGTACAGTTGCAGATTCTAGGTATACCTGCAGTTTCAGTATTTAAACTGTTACTGCCAAGACAAGGGGGTTGTGGCAAGCTTGGTGCTGAGGGAACAGGCAAGCAGTAGTAGAGATATTAGGAAACGGAGTTCGACTGCAGGAAAATGCTCTGAGAAGAAATCAGCGACCTACACCAGGCTTCAGGTTGGCAAACACACATATTTTCTAGGTCATTTTTAAGTTTCTACTTAAAATTAAATTTAATAGGAAACAATGAATTAAACTCAGAATTACCTGTGGTTGATTTGAACAATCTGGAAGAATGATTGCACAGTTATTTTTAATTACATATCCATTTACAATATTTTATCTATAGAGTTCCAGTCAATGAATTAAAATTTCAATACAGGGCCTCATTTTCACTTAATTAGCAAAGGAAAACTGATTTGAGACAATGAAGTCATCAAAGCTGGTCAATTTAACCAAAGGAAAGAGTAAGTCATTCTAAAGTATGTTTTCCAGAGCAGTCTAAGACTTTAGTGGTGAATGTGCACTAAAAGGAATAAAACTGCAGAAACACATTGTCGGATCTAGAAAGGAATGTTTTAACAAAATAAAGGCGAAACAAAAAGACAAACACATTTATAGAGGGAGAAGATAAGAAATTCACCTATTTCTACTTAAAGTCATCATAACTCAAATGATTTTTATTAGAAATGTGCAATGCACTGAAGTTTGAATAGGGATGAAGTAGAGCAGACAGGAAGCTGGGTCCCCTTCCTTAAGAGCCATCGTCAGAGGAATTGTCCCTGCCCTTGTTCTCCTGGGCCCAGCCTCCTCAGGGAAGCTGAGTGCCTTCCCCCTTCTTGAGAGAGGGTTTTCTCTTGAAGTGTGGTAGCTGAGTCATACTGTTACCATCTGAGAGGGCAGACAGGCAAAAGCTTTTCCTCCTCTTCCTGGGTAGCTCAGAAGAACCAACACCCTGGCTCTCACTGCCTGAGATAGATGGCAAGGGCCCTGGATTTTGTCCTGAGGATAGAGTCTCTTCTTTGGAGGATGTACTTTCAAATCCCCTGCTGTCTAAGGTACAAATTGTCATTCTCCTTTTGGTTTTCCGAAAAGTGGAAGGACTTGGAGACAGCCATATTAGCCCTGTATTTTCCAAGTCTTTCTGGAGCCTTGTGCTGCGTCTCACTTTGCTTTTACCCCTTGGTCTCTGAAAGCTTTGTTCTATGGTGTTAGACAGCTCTTCAATCAGCTGGGGATTCCCTAAACCAATCCCTACAGATTTTTCCCCACTGCAGGAAGATGCAGGGTTCCTGTTTTGATCCAGGTATGAACTCTGACCCTCACAATACATAGTGTGTCTTCTCCACTTCCTTTCTCTACCACTAGCAGTGCTGCCATTTTCTGCACATTTCCTTCCCGCATTCTCACCGTGGCTTGTAGATTCTTTTGTATTTTCAATGAGGACATCTTCTGAACAGTTATGTTCTCTTTTTGAGTCAGTTGAGAAAGGGCTGCCCTGCAGATTTCCCTGTGGAGCTAGGCATTCACTCTCTTTCTCACACTTTATATTCATACTCTCTGAAATGGTAAGGATCTCACAAGGATTTTCCAAACTTTGACCAGCCTTGAGAAAGTCCTGGCTCTGAAGGCTGCCCAGAGGCTTTGGATTATTGGACACAATGTGACCGTGGTGGGTCACAGAAGCACAAGGCGCAAGACTGCTTTCGGTCTTAGTCCCGGTTTTTGGCTCCTTTGCACTTTGACGTTTACTCTCCGCTCTGTCTGCTTTGGTGTTCCCTTCACTGCCTGTGTCTCTGGTACTGGCATTTGGCCCTCCCTCAGAAGCAGCAGGGAGAGGCAATAAGTAGCACCAAAAGTCAGAGACAACAGACTGATCAGGAGCTGGATCAAGCTCAGGTGGATCCTCCTTCTGCAGCAAGCATCTCTTCCTTCTCGTGGGAATTTCAAAAGAGGTTCCTTCTTCCAGCTCACCACGGATGTTGAAATCATCTATGGGCATATAAACACTTAGATTCAATTACAAAGAACAGCGCAATGCCTGTTAAATAAGCAGTGTTTCACGTACATGAACGCACTCTCTATAACACTGTTGTTTTAAGCTTTCAGAACTTACATAGCCTACACTCATCACCCGGCCCCTGTTCTCATGCCTTCTCTGTCCCTCTTACTGTGCTGTTCTTGATCTCATCTGTCACTTTGTCCCTCTTACTGTGCTGTTCTTGATCTCATCTGTCACTTTGTCCCTCTTACTGCCCTAGACCATAGGTAAAGAAAACTCTTCAACACATGAATTCTATATAAAGCATACAACTTCAGATTATGAAAACGAGACTGCTGTCCTAAGTAGCTTCCTTGTCTCTAATGTGCTTCCATAGCATGAAGTCCAATAGTGTGAGACATTTACTATTTATCTGAAAAAAAAAAAAAAGGACATTACACCTTTCAAATTCTATGAATGTCTTCTTGAAACAAGGTGATAAAAATTAAAATTCTTAGGTACTTGAAGACAAAGCAGCTAAACTGTATGGTACTCATGTTTCCCAATAATTCCTATATAACTGTAGACAGAGCCATGGGCCACAATCTCCAAGTCCAGCCCTTGTCCTTCTTTCTGACTAAATAAGCTTTGTCCTCTGGGTAGGAACATTACATGTAGCTTTGTGTATGTACTTCATGGGTGAGAAAACTACTAGTAAGGCTTGAAGTTAACAAAAAATATGCTCTACAGCAGTGGTTCTCAGCCTTCCTAATGCTGTGACACTTTAATGCAGGTCCTCATGGTGTGTGACCCCCAATCACAAAATTATTTTTGTTGCTACTTCCTAACTGAATTGTGCTACCATTAAGAATCGTACTGTAAATATCTGTGTTTTCTGATGGTCTTAGGTGACCCGTGTAAAAGGGTCATTCGATCCCCAAGAAGCCTGCAACTCACAGGTTAGGAACCACAGTTCTAGAGTAATACAGTTCTTAGGATTTTAAAATCAATGCTATTAGATTCTATATCTATTATCCAAGATAATGTTTTTTAGCTAATCATTCAAGTAAATATAGAAAAGGTTTTAAATTAAACCAAAGGTGAAAGATACATAAAAAATAGCTAAACCTAAAGTTAAAAAAAAACAGTTTCAATCTGAAAACACACCCATGCTGAGAGCAGGTAAAATACTATGTAGAGATTCATACAGCTCATGATTTACAATGACTACATGGGCGAGGTTCTTTTATAGCTTTAAAATTGGTACACACACACAGTGTGTGTGTGTGTGTGTGTGTGTGTGTGTGTGTGTGTGTGTATTCCATTATACAAGGGAAAAAAAAAAAGAAGAGGTTTTGGGGAGAGAAAATTACAGGAAGAGATGGAAAAAACTGGATTTGCTTCAAACCTTCTTTTCAGGTGACAAAGATTAATTATAGATTAAAAACACCATCGAAGTATTTTTTGGTGATGGAAGCAGTTACATTTTAATACACAAACAGAAATAAGGCCAGGTTTAGCAGGTAAAAATGGCAGACATCCTATTCCAAGGCAATCCATATGAGAAGGAAATGAGCCTAAAGTGAGTTATTCTGAGTAGCTGTTAAACTTTTGCTTTGTACTCATGTTGAGACAACTGGTGGAAGCCAGAGTCTGTGGTGATATACATACTATTATTCTTGAATTCTCTAAGAAAGTAGGTAAAGATCATGTGACACAGGACAAAGGTAGCTACTTTAAAATGCTGCAAACAAAATTACCATGCTAAATGGAGGTACTTTTTTTTTTTTAAAAAACAGTTTGAGCAAGAAAACTCAGTTTAAAACTTAGACATTCTAGGGACTAAAGAGATAGGTGGCTCAGTGGTTAAGAACATTCGTTACTCCTGCATGATGTGGGTTTGGTTTCCAGAACTCATGGCAGCTTACAACTATCTGTAACTCCAGTTTTGGGGATTTGATGTCATCTTCTGGTCATAGTAGGCGCCAGGCATGCATATAGTACACATCCATTCAGACAAAACACTCATACACATAAAATAAATAAATCTTAAGATATAAATCAACTTGGTCTTTACTTGTGAATCACTTTCATGGTAATTGAGCTCAACTTATACATATTTCTATATTATAATTCTAAAGAAATGTTATGATGCAAGTGTTTTCTATTTTTTGTTATTACCATGTATTAATAATCGGTTATTTTGTGATAACACAACCAAACATAATTCATCATAATAAAATGCTTTAAGAAGCAAAAAGTAGATGAACAAAAATATCCCCCAAAATTGCATGCAAATTTTGTGTCTGGATTCTCTGATAAAGGTGAGAATTTCATCAGATTTTGAAAGAGAGTCTAAGTTCCTCACAGGTTCTAGACTTCAACTTCCTATACTGGTAACAAATTCAGTCTTATCTGTAAACGCGAATGGGAAATGGGAAGAGACAAAGGGTACAGTGGTTACAGAGAGGATGGGAGAGAAGATGTTAGAGGCTAGAGAGCAGCACCTGAGCACGTCCTCTGTGTGCAGTCAGCCAGAGGTGTCGCCTCAGAGACTTCAGGCAGCTCAGGAATGGGGCTCAGGAGTGGCTTCTTGGATGCGATGTCTCTTTGCCCATATAAGCACTTCTCAACACCCTTTTTCCCTTTTCTTTTCTTTTTTCTGTAACTTTTTAAAACCTGAAAAGATACGTATTAAGACACTGTAACTTGAGAATAATGCAACAACATGATAGACTCTAGCCTTTTATGTCTAAGATATTTCTTATCATTTTTTAAAGTCTGTGAGCTTTATTTTAAACAGAAAAACTTAAAATCAGTCATTCTGTTTAAAAAATTAGGCTCAAATGCCAGAAAGGTAGCTTATATAAAGTCAGATAATCTATGAATCCTAACTCAATATTGTCCAATGAGCATTTGCCAAAGTAAAATGGCAGATTAGATGCTATACAGTTGAACGAAGCTAATTAATAAGATTATTTATAACCAGATGTGATAGCCTAAGATTAATCTAGCATGTAGGGTCTGAAGAAATGGCTCAGTGGTTAAGAACTCTGGCTGCTCTTCTCAAGTATCTCAGTTCAATTCCTAGCGCCCAGCGTGGTGGCTCACAACTGTTTGTAACTCCAGTCTCAGAGGGTCCAATGGAACCAGGCACATATGTAGTCATATACACAAGCAAAACAATTATACAAAAAAAAGAATCTAGTATGAGTTATCTACTGAAGTGCTATAGGAGCCTGCTCTTTGTTCATAAATCCTGTTAAAGAGAAAACAGGTGCTTAGATAATATTGAAAGGTAATATAAATCTGGATGAACTTCTGAAAGCAATAAATGAATTAATGATTAGTATAACAAGATCACACAGGCTTAGGATATAGCTTAGTGAAAGAGT
The DNA here is from genome assembly GCF_011064425.1 of Rattus rattus. Lineage (NCBI taxonomy): Eukaryota > Metazoa > Chordata > Mammalia > Rodentia > Muridae > Rattus > Rattus rattus. The sequence continues at coordinate 56,804,984 of NC_046165.1, read as the reverse complement.
ACTTGCCTAGCTTGCAAAAGGCTCTGGGTTTGAGCTCTAGTAAAAGAGTCCAGGCCAGCACAATAAGAAGACAGCTGACTCTAAAAATGTGAATATCCACAAAAATTTTAAGTGTCTTAATAATAACTTTTGGAATGCAGGATTATATTTAATTCTGAATGCCCTACCAGCACTGAGAAATAGTTTTGTTTAAAAATGTTCCACACTGGGGGAAAAAAAACTAACTTTAGGGAAATTAAAACATTATACTGAAACGAAGGAAGACTTTTAATAACAAAAGAAATGAAAGATACGTTCAGACTTTCAACAGAAAACATGTTTTGATAATTAATACTTCCAGAAAGTGAGTCCATCTAAACACTTAGGGAGGTAAAGCCAGTGGACAACATGTGTGCTGTGAGAACTAAAAGTAAATAGGATGTGGTATTTAAGGACTCTAGTTTAAGAGCAGTTACTACACAGTCAGTCTCCCACCGACAGGCTCTCAGGACAAAATGCAAAGAAAGAACAATGTCCCACTCTAATCTTGGGGCAAGCGCTCTAGCAGCAGAGTAAAAGAACAGTATTTGTAGGCAGTCAACAACAGATCACAGGCAGAAGGAAGCTGGCATATACGGCCCTGGCAACCATGCAGGGACAGCTGCTAGTACAGCCCTGTGTAATACAGTGAACCCAGTCAGAGCAGTGTTGCCTGCATACCGAGGCCAGCAAGCACCTGTGAGCTTAACCTGAAGAAACTGCCCACAGGATTTTAGGTGAAACGATTGGTGGAAAGGAATGGCTGAGATTCAAGAACACAGAAACGGCACAGAACTCTATGTTCCTTGAGGTATCTATAGATAACTTGTAAAAACAAAACCAAACACAACATTCCATGCCAAAATAACTCTAGAATGCTACAAGATGAATGTTGCCCTTGGTGATATGCAATACATATTGAACATGTGATTTTGTGAGAAGTTCTCAGCATAAATAATCTCTATGCACATAAGTAAAGTGCTGGGTTAAATATTTTTTCATTAAACTTTCTTTTTTATGGAACATCTGTTGACATTTCATGGACTAGATGAGGAAATGCTGGCTTGGTCAGTGGATGTAGAAGCCAAGAGAAAAGAAATATTTTAAGGTGGGGTTCACAGATGTGTTGTAGAAGAGAAACATTTGGCCTTTGGGTTCAAATTCTATCATTTAACTGCCAAGTAGTATCAACTGAATATCTTATTGTCCTCCCCCTGCAGAATGGGAATCACAGTAGAGTCCCCTACAGAAGGCTACAGTTATGTTGCCAAGATAGTATGCACAAGACCTGCAAAAGTTCAAGGCAGCAAAATCCCAACATGAAGGAAGGGAAGTGGGCAAGTCCCATCCCTAGCCAGAAAGGTATATTACAAATAGTTGGTAGGAGAGTGCTATCAGTTTTCTTCAAAGAACAGTGTGTATGTAAACCACATGGCAGGCCTCATGCTATGAAGCAGACAGACAACAAAAATCAGACTACATGTTTTTTAGTGGTGTTTTGCTTTTCTTACTTTTTTTTTTTTTTTTTTGAGAAAGAAATTCTGAAAGAGGGAGCTCAAATGTGAATTGGTTAGCACAAGACTTGACCATGTCCACCAGAGTTGGGTGCTAGTTATTATAAATCTTCCAAATTCTTTCCTGTTACTTTGAGAGGAAAAATACCTTAAGGAGATTTTAAATTGTTAAATAAAAGTATCTCTGGTTTACAATGTTTGGTAATGTATATTCTGTGCAATGGTTCCATCAAGCCAACAGCACAGCCATGACCTCACATATTCTAAAAACATGAATGTCAAAGAACATGAACTGTGTTGAGCTTACCTAAAATGTCAATGTGCTAGCTAGTTTTATGTCAACCTGACACAAGCTAAAGCCATCTGAGAGGAGGGAACTCAGTTAAGAAAATGCCTCTAAGGGGTTGGGGATTTGGCTCAGTGGTAGAGCGCTTGCCTAGGGGAAGCGCAAGGCCCTGGGTTCGTCCCCAGCTCTCGGGGGGGGTGGGGGGGGAGGGGAGCCTCTATAAGAGGTGTTGTAGGGCATTTTCTTAGTGACTGATGGGGGAAGGCCAAACCCACTGAGGAACGTACCATTCTTGGGCCTCTGTACCAGTTCCTACATCCAGTTTCCTGCCTTGCCTGAGTTCCTGCCCTGACCTCTTTCGATGAACAGTGATATGGAAGTGTAAGTCAAATAAACCCTTTTCTCCCCAACATGCTTTTAGGTCACGGTATTTAATTACAACTATAGAAACCATAACTAAGACAAGTGATTAAGGACTACAATTCTGTTTTAAAGTCATAAGCTAATAGACCAGCAAAATAAAAGGTCTATCTTACACGTATATCTAAGCACTGATCTTATCCATAGGATCTGATCAGCTGACTAAGAACTGGCCCCAAACTGGAATTTACTTGAGTATAAAAACAAAAAACAAAACCACCTTTCTTACAGCACAATAACTAAAGATGTATGGAACCTTGGGAGAAGCCATGTGATCTGAAATGGTAAGGTTGGTTCAGGTCCTGGAGTGGATGGAAGACAATGGAAGGAACTTACCTCTACTTTTTTTTTTTTAAACTTTTTTTTCCTTCTCTCCAAATCAGGTACATTTTTAACACAGGGCAGAAGGCAGAAGTAAATGTTTTTAATTTTTTCCAGTCACATAATTTATTTAAAAATGTTTTTAAACTTATCTAAAAATAGTCAGGGGAGGTGGCGGGAGAGATATGGTTCAGTGATTAAAGGCCACAGGTTATTCTTCCAGAAGACCTGATGTCATTCCCAGCATTCACATGGCAGGTCATACCCTACTGTTAGTCCACATCCAGGGGATCACACCCCCTCTTCTGGTCTTAGGGCACCAGACACACAGTTGGTACACATCCATCAGATGAATGACCCCATACACATTTGGGAAAAAAAGAAAAGGTTTGATGTGCTGTCATGTGCTTCTAGTCCCACCAGAAAAAAGGTAGAGGCAGGAGGACCACTGCGGCCCAGGAGTCCAATGCTGGCCTAGGCAGCACGATGAAATGTTATCTCAGGAGACTGCAGATTCACTGCATCCTAGCACATGTACAGTCGACAAAACTGTACATCAAGGAAAGATTATAAAGCCCTGCTCTGATGCTGACACGGCTCCAATGAAGCAATGCAGTTCTTATATTTCTTTCGCTCAAAACACACTGCTGCTGTCCTTTTAACTTCAAATAGCCCATGATAGAGAGAATCGTATACTGAATCCCATGTACCTACTTCAGCAATTAGAAACACAGAACTTAGGTTTCATTTATAATCCCCTATCCTTGGATTTTAATGGATATCATAGTGTAGCATTTCATCTGAAAGAATCATTTTCTTATTAAAATAATTATAATAAAATGCAACAAGTATTGATATAGAAAACCTAGAAAACCACTGAGAATTATGCTGTCTCAAAAATATGTGTCTCTTATTTACATAATCTCAAATAAAATGATAGTGTGGTTGTTAACAGGGGCTGTGGATAGGAAGGGGACAGGGCTATAAAACCACAACAGAAGAGTCTGTGTGGGTAACAGGTCTTGTATCCTGACTGCATTTGCACGCTAGCTGTGATCCTTTATTAGTTTTGCTAAGAGTCCTCATTAGGGAGAAGTGGACAAGAGCCCTTGTCATCCTTCCTTATTTCTTACAACTGCATATTTCTGAAAGTGATCTCAACGTTAAATACTCACAACTCAGCAATTTCCCCTAATTGTCTGTTCAATTTGGACTTCTTAGCTGGTTAAAAAAAAAACCGCTTACAGTTGCCCAATTCAGGATTCCCATCAAGTCTACATAAAACCTACTTGGTTGATAAAGCTCTAAGTTTCTCTTACTCTGTGGAATTTTATTTTGGGGACACTGGTGTAGTTGGCTAGTCCTGGTTGTCAACTTGACTATATCTGGAATGAACTACAATCAAGAATTGGAAAGCTCACCTGGGAACTTAATCTTGAGGCTGAGAGATACAAGTTTCTGACCTGGATCTTGGTATTGAGGTTATGAATCCCAGCAGGCTAAGGCAAGGAGATCTCTGAGTTCAAGGTCATCTGGGACAAAGCAAGTCCCAGATCCAGGCATGATGGTGCACACCTTTAATCTGGGACACATCTTCTGCTGGAGACCAGCATCACTGAGATGAAAGCTTCTGGGAAGTGTTTTCTGAGAGCACAAAGAAGCTGTGTTCCAGAGGTAGCCAAGGCTGTACCTCACGCTGCAGCTTTACTTGGTGCTGTGTTAAGAGTCACCTAGGTGGTACTGGTTTTGAAGGTATGAAGGGGTTATGAAGAGCAGCTGAGGCTTGGCACTGTGAGAGACCATGGAAAGCCATTGGTGAAGGTGCAGCCTCAGTTGTAGTTGATGGCCCAGAACTGAAGGGGTCATGCAAAAGATTTTAGGCTTGGCACCACGAAGAGACCCTATGAGAGGTTATTGGTAAAGCCTGGTTGCAGCAGAAGACCCCAACATATCGGAGATGCCAGTACCATGGAATGATCACCAAGAAGAGCAGCAGCAATGGAGTAGATCAACCTGAGCTTAGAGTACTAGAGAGGGCAGAGCTGGAGATGTGATGCCAGCCCTTTGAAGGAGCCCAGAAGATCATGTGTGGATCCCAGATATTGGAACAAGAAGCTGTATATTGTCTTGGAGATTCCAAATTGTTTGAGATGCCAGAGTCGTGGGTTAACTGCTGAGGAAAACTGCTAATGGAGTGGAACCGGCCCAGGAGAAAGGACTTTGTTGCAATCAACAAAAATGAAAAAGGAGTTGGAGATCTGAAGACTGCTTTGCCATCAGACATGGAGGTGCAGAGTTTGGAATTTGCCAAAGTGGTTTCCTGTCTTGCTTTGGGGATTACAGTTAAGTGATTGAATGAACCTCAGAAGAGACTTTGAACTTTAGACTTTTAATATTGTTGAGACTGCTATAGAATATGGGGGCTTTGGAGTTGGAGTACAGACTGAGCCTGCATAATGTCATCGAGAGGCTTTACCCAGCAACTGATGGTTACAGATGCAGAGACCCACAGCAAACATTAGGCAGAGCTTGGGGAATTCTGTGGAAGAAGGGGTCAAAGGATTTAAGGAGCCAGAGAGGTCAAGGATACCACAAGAAAACCTACAGAATCAACTAACATGGGCTCAAAGGGGAACAGAGACTGAACCACGAACAGAGAATACGCATGGGACGGACCCAGCCCCTCAGTACATAGATGCTGATCACTTACTAAATGTCCTGGAAAATGATCAAGTTATGTATATGAGAAATGGTCGCAGACCTTGGGGCAAAGACAGATCACATACATGAATATTTAAGCAGAACAGTGGTGTGTGATGAGTGCCAATTAGAAGACTGAGCCATTTTTGAAAACAGAAGGCTTGATGATCCAAGTAAGTCAGCATCAGGTTGGGTGCCCGCATTGTTTATGTTATGTATGCCTCTGCCATGCATGAGGCATGTCCCTTTGGTGTGGAAAACTATTCATTTGTTGGTTCATTGAGGATGCTCTGACTGATTCACCATGGTGGGTCTGATTGAACTGTGGAAATGATGGAACATTCAATCAATAGCTGGTCAGCTGACCACTATTCCTTTGCTAAGTATGCTATTAAGGCTCTTTTCAAAGTCCCGTGCTCAACAGACTTAAACCCTTTCCAGAGAAATGCAACATAAATTAGGACTTTAATTTTAGAATTTTAGTAAATATTCCTTAAATACGTAAAAGACAATCAAATTTGTGAATCAGAAGACAAAAGTTATTTGCAAAAACCAAGCCTATTTAATTGGCTTTTATACTATAGTCTTTTTAAGTAGGCAATTGTTTAATATTACTTTCAATGGGTTTCACTGTAATGTAATAGGAGCCTTCACCACGCTAAATGGATGATATTTGCATACATTAGAATATAGAAAAATCTCAATATTATTTGGCCCACGAAGGAGACATGATTCAATAGTATTCAGCCCACGAAGGAGACAGTGTCTAGAAAGGGGGAGAAGGATTCTTTGTTGTTACTGACACACTGAGGGTAATGAATTCATTGTGTTGGTTATCTGGGTTATAACTTCTTTTGTTGTTCAGATTTTATTTTCATGCCAGGGAGTGGCACTATTAGAATGTGTGGCCTTGTTGGAGGAAGTGTGTCACTGTGGGGATGGGCTTGGAGATCTTCCTCCTAGCTGCCTGAGGATGCCCTGTCCCTGTCTTCCTTCAGATGAAGGTGTAGAACTCCCAGCTCCTCCTGTACCATGCCTGCCTGGATGCTGCCATGCTCTGCCTTGATGATAATGGACTGAACCTCTGAACCTGTAAGCCAGCCTCAATTAAATGTTGTCCTTATAAGAGTTTCCTTGGTCATGGTGTCTGTCCACAGCAGTAAAACCCTAAGACACTGGAAGAGGGAGCTTTAAAAGACCACTTACTTGATGTGTAATTCTCCCAGAATTATCTGAAGTCTGGATTTGGGTAGCTATAGTCATGGTGTATCTTTACGTACCTATGTCTACTATAACATGGAACCTGAAATTCTGGTTTCACTAAGTTTTGACAAACATTAATTAACAGGTACAAACTGTGTAACTGACAAATTAAAATTGCATACATTATGGTAAACAATATATTTTGATATATACATACATCTCACAATGATTAAATCAAGCTAATTACCAGATCTGTCACAAACTTTCTTTGTTGAGAACACTTAAGCTGTGATTAGGAATTTCCCAGTTGAGTTCTTTACCATGGATACCTTGTGTGGTTTACTTCAGAAAGGACCCCTTCTTCCTTTTAGATGGGGCCTCAATATATATATATATATATAGCCTTGGTTGGCCTGGAGCTACTTGTGGCAATCTTCCTGCCTCAGCTTGAGTGCTGGGATTACAAGTATGTGCCACTCTGCCTTGTAAATTATACTCTTTAACAAGTGCTCGATCTGCACTAACCTACAGCCTTCACCAATCAGTATCTGACTCACTACTTCTGAATCTAACTTTTAAAATGTCAGACTCTGCAATTGTTTCTCTGTGTCTGCTAATTTCAATTAACACAACATCCCACAGGCTTAAAACATGGTGTTGCAAATGACAGTACTTCGTGTTTGTGACCAGATAGTTTTACAGTGACTAAATACACCTTCTTTCCCATCTATCCTTCCATGTGCACTTGGGTTAACTACATGTTGGCCATTACAAATAACATAAGCATAGGAGTTTAGCTATCCTTTTGACAGCCGACTTCATTTCTCAATACCCAGAAGTGGGACTGCTGGGTCACAGTGTTTTCTACAATGGATATCTTTCTTTAGATTCTCAACAAAAAATCCACCATCACTCATTAGTAGTACAGGCACCATTTCATGTATATGTTGACTATTTGTAATATCATCTTGAGAAATATTATCCATGTCCTTTGCTCATTCTGTCTCTGTTTCTCCCTCCATCCATTCTTTGCTCATTTTAAAAGTCAGGGTTATTTCTTGCTTTTGGGTTCCTTAACTATTTTGACTATCCTTTGTCATATATAGTCTGGACATACCTTTTAGACCCCACAATGCCTCACACTTTGCTAAGTGTTCCTTCTGCTATCCCACCAACTTATTTAATAATAAATTAGCAGCTTAGACAGACGACTTCTCACTCACAACTGAGCTGAAACTACTCAACTATTTGCCTGCAATGGAGTGCAGGCTTTATTCTCCATTTCAGAAGAATGAACTGGAATGCTAAATGCACTTCTAGACCAGGCGTTATTACCAATTTACATGGTACTCCCTGTCCCACGCTCATCTTTCGGTGTTCTGTAATGACTTCAGATAGCAAAGTCTCCTTTAATAAGACCTCAGTTATTTGGAGCTTTCTTGTTTGCACTAGAGTATAGACCCAGGCTCACTCTCCACACATGCTGCTGTAAATCTGAGAATCCTTTCCTCCTTGGAACCCAGGTCTCTTTTACCTGGCAGGAAGGTACAGCAGTGGGACAAGGGAGACTTGTTCTTCCTTATTATCAATAGAAAATTCTTTTAAATGGAAAATATTGATAAACCCATACTGATAACTTCCCTTTAAATTCAGTGGTTTTTTCCTTTTGAGATGAGGTTTCTCTGTGAAGCCCTGGCTGTCCTGGAACTTACTCTATAGAACAGACTGGCCTCGAACTCAGCCTCTGCCTCCCAAGTGCTGGGATTAAAGGCATTTGCTGCTGCCACGACCACCATCTGGCTCCAAACTTAGTTTTAGTCATACATAGAGAAGTCATAATTTTTTAACTTTTTAAAAAAAGATTTATTTTATGTGAGTCTGTGTGTGGAGACAGAGTTGCAGTCAATTTGTAAACTGCTATGTGGGTGCTGGGAATTGAACCTGGGTCCTCTGGAAGAGAAATCAGTACTCTTAACCACTGAGTAATCAATCCAGCCCAGGGGCATTAATTCTAAATAAAAGTAAAACTTGTTTATACCTTAAACTAACTTCTTCTATTAGTGTCTCACACTGTTTCTTTGTACTTTTAGTCCTTAATTATATTGTAACATATTTAATTTCCAGCTTTAAAAGCTTTTTAAGGTTAAGCTACAAACTTGATATAGCAAAATTGCTTCATTCTGATCCCAATTTTTAAAAGAATTCTGTTACTTATTGTCATGTAAGACATATACATGGCTCCAAAGCATAATCTAAAAAATTGTATGTATTCTCCTATTCTAGTTACCAGCTCCTATAGGCTAATGAGCTTACATTTTTTTCTTTAAAAATCACAGTGTATGTGTATACATGCTATAGCATGTATGTGGAGGTTAGCACACAACTTTGAGGGGAACAGATTTTTGTCTTCCACAGGTAGATCAGGTAGGTCAAACTCAGGTCCCAGGGCTTGGTTTGACTAAAGCCCTGGGACCTGAGCCAGCCAGGTGACCTTATCAGGTAAGCTCTGCTGCCAGTCCTGAATAAACTGGGTTTGACTTCTTTTCTTTTTAAAGGAAATAAAAACAAAAACCCTACAACTCTGTATTATGTGTGTTTGCATTATATATACATATTCTTGTTTCCTTAGATAATGGCAGTCCAGCTATTAGAACCAATCTACCAAAGTCATCACAGGCTTAGTAGGTGTAGTGGTTTGAAAAAGAATGGCCCCCACATTCATGTATTTGAATGCTTGGACTATAGAGCACTTTTGGGAGATGTAGTATTGTCAGAATAGGTATGGCTTTATTGGAGGAACTGTGTTGCTGCTGGCGTCAGTTCTGAGGTCTCAAATACTTAAGCCCAGTCTCAGTAACACACAGTTCTTTTCCTGCTACCTGTGGATCAAGATGTAGAACTCTCAGGTCCTTCTTCAGCACCAGGTCTCATTGCATACTGTCATTCTTCCCGCCATAATGGTCTAAACCTCTGAAACTAAGCCAGCCCCAATTAAATGGTTTCCATTTTAAGAGGTGCCACAGTCATGGTATCTCTTCACAGCAATAAAAGCCCTGACTAGGACAGTAGGCTAACATTATTTTCATCATTTTAGATGCTTCAAGTTTAAGATCAATGTGTTAGCTGGTCCATCCTAAGTCCTAGGTCCCTGGTTTGCAGATGGCCTTCTGCACCTGCACATTGTGTCTAAGAACCACTGGTGTTATATCTACATTTTTACTTCTCATAAGAACAGTTAGATTTGATTAGAACCTAACCCCAATGACCTCATTTTAACTTAACTTCTATAAAGACCATTTTAAGTGCTACTTGAAAATGTGACTTAATGAGAGAGAAGTGGTAGAGCTTAGTGGTAGAGCGCTTGCCTAGCAAGCGCAAGGCCCTGGGTTCGGTCCCCAGCTCCCCGCCCCCCCCCAAAAAAAAAAAAAAAAAAAAAAAAAAATTGACTTAATGAGAGAGAAGCAGTAACTGTTTTCTTAAACAGAGTTTATAACTTTTTTGCTAAGTATGTAAGTGAGAATATTCTGGCATCATTCCACAGTAGCATATGGGAGTTCTCTTCACTATTTTTTACAGCTTTGTAATACTTACTCTGTGGATAGTCTATTTTATCAATCAAATCTTATATCGGGTGACATTTGGTTTGTGCTTAATCTTCTGCCTCATAGAGATAAGATAAATGACTTTGGACACATCTTTTTGTGTTGTTGTCAGTGGATCTTTGAGACATTCCCAGAATCAGGAATACTATGTCAAAGGGTAAATGAATATTAGATTCAGTCAGATCCTCCCAAATTTACCTCTGCCCAGATCTGCATCACCCAGAGAAATTTGAGTGTACCTTTTTGTCCATTGCTACCAACTTCTAAATCTCTGCTAGCCCCTGCCACAGGGGACATTCCTTATTCCAATGATCAAATGGTTGCTGAAAGTGCAATAGTCTTTCCACACCCAGAAAGCATTTTGATTTCTGCGAAATGTGATGCCTCTTGGACTGTCTTTCTACAAGCAAACTCCACTCTTCAATCATCTGTGTGCTTTAGTTTCATACTGACATGTCTATGTCCTGCCTGTCTACTGAACCAGGAGTGCTGGTTTGTATGGGATCTCATAGAAGTTTCAGAGATCTGAATACTTGAGTCTCCTGTTGGTAGCTGTTGGGGAGGATTAGGAGGTTAGGCCTTACTGGGGAAAGTATGTCATGAGGGTGGATTTTGAAGTTTAAAAAACAAAACAAGGGGGTTGGGGATTTGGCTCAGTGGTAGAACACTTGCCTAGCAAGCGCAAGGCCCTGGGTTCGGTCCCCAGCTCCGAAAAAAAAGAAGAAAAAACAAAACAAAACAAAACAAACAAAAAAACCCAACAACATCCCACACCATTTGGATTTAGTTCTCTCTGCTTCCTGCTTACAGATGGAGATGTGAGCTCTTGGTCTCTACTCTAAGCTCCTGCCTATCTAGCTTAAACTATCCCTATGGAACCTATGACCAATTAAACGTTTTCATAAATTACCCTGGTCATTGTGTTTTGCCATAGCAATCAAATAGTAACTAAGAGAACAGGGATTCTTAGGTTCTTTTAAAGCCCTTTTGTATTTTTTACTTATTAATTAAGATTTCCTCCTTCCTTTCTGAACTGTAGTGAAGTCCCTTGGATAGGTTATCCACTTCTCCTAAGATATAAGTCTTTCTTACACTCTACTTTTTGGAAGTTCCCTTCTTCTCCAGTCTGACTACTATTATATATTCACACACGCACATATATATATATATATATATATATATATATATATATGTATGTATGATGTAGATCTGGGGAAGGATTGTGGTGAAGACGGAGTTATCTTTCTTTAAATATAAGCAAACAGTGAATTAATACAATATTGAACAGCCTCAGATTGACTTTTCTTCAACCAATGATGATACATACACAATTAAACAAGCACAAAAGTATTTCCCACAACCTATCACTTAGCACTATACATATACAAAGGGCAAGGCCTCAACAACTACAAAGCCATTCTATTATATTTCTGCTGTTGCTCTTTTAAAGTTCTGTATCAGAGTACAGATAGCCATTAAGCCATCTGAGATGAACCATGATGGGTTTGAGATGTAAGCTACTCGTCATGTTGATAAGAGATAGCCCAGGAACACCTGTGCTCAACCCTAGGCTCAGAATTAATAAGGGAGAAGCCACGATCTCTCTTTTAATGCTTCCCTTAGTGATTATATTCTGTTTTACTTCAGATTGGGTCTTTTACTTAGATTTTAAAATTACCCATATGATGGCAGTCATTATACTAGAATATCCCACAATAGGCTCAAATATACAAAATGAAAAGAGAACATGAGTGAGCAAAGGCAGCCAGTGGCCAGTTACCCACCTTACACAGGTCCTGTGGGAATGTTTAGAACTTTAGAGGCGTCAGTGACAGAAAAGGTCAAGGGTTCAAGGACAACTTTTATCTCTAGGTCTGATACTTCCTGGACAGTTGCTTTCAATGTTTGTACATTTTTACTCCACACAGCTTCCTTACTAGAACCCCAGCAAGACTTTGTGGACAGTTAAGTTTACCACACCCAGTGTCTAGCTCTTCCTGCTGCCTGCTGATCTGGATGTAGATCTCTTAGCTGCTCCTCCAGCACCATGTCTGTCTGCATGCTGCCATGCTTCCTGCCATGATAATGCAAGAAACCTCTGAAGCGGTAGGGAAGTGCCAATGAAAAGAATTTTTTTTATAAGAGTTGCCTTGGTCAGAGTGTCTTTTCACAGCTACAGAACGGTGACTAAGACACTGACCTTCTTCTTGACCATGAGGAAATAGTGCCTTTTCCTGTACTTGGGAACCATCCAGGTGTATCAGGACCAAAGTGTAGCAATTCCCCGAGTTGAAATCATCCATGCTACATTGGAGGGGAATGTCAGCTCTTAGCCAGCTGACCCACCTCTGCCCTGGTACGGATGACATATGAGCACTGTGGCCATCTGTCCATAAGGGCATGGACCACTTACGAGATCAATGGCCCAGCAGCCTTAAGAAGTCAGAGGTAGGCGCACAACCACCTGCAACCTCCCAAATCTCAATTTTTATAATTATTTTTCTGTCCGCTTTTTATAGAATCCCTTTAATTTCTTTAACCTAACAAAATATGCATGTTTCTTCTAGTCAAGCTTTTATTTTGTTTGTAAATTATTAGTATTGCTCTCTTCTATTAAACAAATTGGTTCCAGTCAATGATCAAATTCTTCTTAGGAACAGATTACGCCCTAAAAGTGTTTCCTGTGTACTCCAGCTCAGTGTCTTTACTCTATGGCAATTTTCCTTGGGAACTTCATGTGTGGTCAGATGGGGTGTGGCAGGGCAAGGTAGGGCAGCTGCAGCTTAAGTCTTGGGTGTTAGGCTTTGTGTTAGGGTAAGAGTTGGCTGTCAAGATTGTGGGAATTTACAAATACCAGAATAGGGCTTTAACCTAGATGGCAACATCTGTTCTTAACATCAGGGTGGGAAAGGGGGACTGCATGCCAACTGGTACAGACTATTTCATATATAAGACTTCAGTTAATCTTTTTTTTTTTTTTTCAGTACTACTTCTCACGCTTCTCATCCATTGTACCTGCCAATTCTGGGCCAGAGTCTCTTGGGATTCCCATAGGCAGGCTGGTTCCCAGATCCCTCTAGTTCCTTTCCTAGCACATTCTGAACTGTAAATCTTTCCACCTCTTCTATCCATCAACATGCTCCCATCTGCCTTGTCTTCTAGAGATTCATTGAAGGCTGTCATCTGTTGCTTAACACCCCTTCTCATTGCTATTCTACCTCTACTGCTTATCCTACATCAATTACAGTCATCCAGCAGGGTCTTGGAAGGGATTAGGGCAATCTAATGTTGATTCCTTCCTGAATTTTCTAGCCAGTGCTAGGAAGAAATACATATGCACTTTTTGTAACTGTGTTTTTTAAAGCTATAGATTAAAAAAAAAAATCAATTTTTTTTTGCAACAAGTGTCATGTATACCATTGAAAACACAGACTTTTAAAGCAAGATAATCTTCCATCATTTCCCTAAGCCTAAAAAAGAAAAGCAGGAAAATGCAGTTTCTTCTGAATTTGATGACTCAGAGGTATTTGTGCTAATCAATAAGGAAAAGTAATCTTTTTGTGTCATGGAACAAGAGAGAAGTTCACAGAATTTTTATGTGGTTTTCCTGAGGAGCTGGACTAATTTTAGAATAGTGACTTTAGATGGGCTTTAGAAGGTGTGTAGAATAGGCATTTGGACATAAACTTACAAATCAAGAAGACATGGTTTTAAAACTTGATCATTAATAACCATGCTGTATAAGAAGTCACAGAAAGTAAATGATTTACAAGGGCAGAGAGTAGAATTCTAAGGAATACATATGCTAAGAATGTGTGCAAGAAAAATCAACTTTTAATAAATATTACAAGTGAGTGTTTTATTATGTTAAATGCTTTTGAAATGTCTATTGTAAGTAATACCATAAAGTCTACACTGATCTTAATAATTAATAACTAAATGACCATATTTATTGGAAAAGTTATTCAGGCAAAGTGCAAGATGAGATTCAATTTCAGGTAACATCTGAAGCCATGACTTCAGATGGAACCACTCCCACACCTGTGTCTCGGCAGTGTCAATAGATGGCAGAAGGAATAACTAATGTGGAGCTGAACTGTTGCTAGGTAGACCAGCTGGCTGAAAAGGACACAGAAATGCAATTATTATAAGAATGGATGAAATAGCTCAAGAAATTCAGGAAACCTAGGAAGCAAAACTGTGGATATCTGAAAGCTTAAGAGTAGCCAGAGAATCAGGATATTATTATTGGTAGAATGACTGTGTAAGTAAGGGACGGGATAAAATGGATGATGGATAGACACAAGGCTCAGCTTAGAGAGGAGGCTAGGTATTTCTGAGCAAGCATCACCAGAAGGCCAAGGGGAAAAATGGTATTAAAGATGTTGAATCAGCTAAGCACACAACAGTGATAGCACCTGCAAAGTTGGCTTCCAATATTTTCTTTAGATAGAGGTGACTTAGAGGCTACAGGTCCAAGTAGCAGCTGATTCACTCATTCCTCCTACCAGACACCAGGCAGGTACCGGCCAAGTGTAGCCAGTGTGCATGTGCATGGCCAGTTACAAGGAAAGTTTAAAGATGAAGGGGCTGAGGGCACCGAGTGTCAGGGCTGCTATCATTATGCTGGCACGGTGCAGCATCATATCCCGGAGCAGCTCACAGTGCAGGAGTTATGTGGACCCCTTCACAGAGGACTGGTCGGTCCTACAGCCACTCTTTTGTGGTAGCCATTCTGTCACTGTCACAAATAACAGGCAAAGTTCAATGAATATGTGCTTAAAAACCTGGCTTGAGTATAGCCTGGCTGATTGTACCTGGGAGAATAAGAAAGCAACTTTTGCAGGTGCCCATGCAACCTTTCCTGAGGATCAAAAGCATTAAAGGTAAGATATGTACGTCCATGAAGACTTTTAAGAGCTGGGCATGACGCTGAAGTTCCCAGCACTGGGCATTGAGGGAGAAAGATGGTAGATGCAAGGCCAACCTGGGCTACATAGTAATACATGGCAAAAAAAAAAAAAAAGGAAGACCACTTAAGGTGAATAATCCCTCATGTCTATTGCTCCTGTGCTGGATGACATTAAAATGAAGAGGATGCAGAGCTAGCCTCAGGTAATTAGCAAAGACACTTCCCTGATCCTTCATCATACACCCAAGACATGGACCACGCCATATGTATTAAGATGTGAAAAGCATTCTTGCCTGTTTCTTTTTAGGAAGTGTTTTGCTTGTATGCTTTTTTTCTTGAGATTTCCTCCTGTTTATCTTCTCTTTACAGGGCTCAGCTTGTGTAGTGTATGAGTTGCAAACACCTGTTCCTGCAGAACTCAGCAACTGGTATAAAGGGAACAAAGTAAGGACAAGTAAATAAAACGGTCAGTCACCTTTCATGATGTGGCCCAGTTTTCACTTTAACCTTTTTCCTATGATAGGCCCATCCTGCTTGCCCCACCTTCAGTGCTTGGTACTAAAACCCAGACTGGGTACCCACTCTATCACTGAGCCACACCTCCTATCCACTTTTATATATTTCGTTAGAGGTACATTAGCCCAAATTAAAAGAGGGAATTACTAATTAACATTCGTCAACTTATCAAGCATAGAGTCAGAAGGATATTATATTAGGAAGAAAAAAGTAGTAAGAACTAGTGGCTTATTAATTCACCAGGTATTTATTTACTGTTATTATCTTGTAATAAATTAGGCTAGACCATACGATTTTCATCAGAAGACCCAATAATAGTGTATGTATGCTTATATACAAAGATATGGACAAAGATCCAATTACATGTAACTTAATGAACAAAAGACATGTAGCCGATGCGAGTGACACCTACATACTGTCAGTTGAATGTCACCGTAGAACACAAACTAAAACAGTTTAAACAGGCATGTACTAGAGCAGGTGGTAGTGGTACACACTTTTAATCCTGGCACTCAGGAGGCAGACAGGCGGATCTCTGTGAGTTCAAGGTCAGCCTGGTGACAGAGGGAGTTCCAGACAGCTAGGGCTACACAGAGAAACCCTGTCTTGAAAAACCAACACCTCCCCCGCTCCCCGACCCCCCTCTACACACAAAGCATGTACTTAGTTACTTTTTGGCTCTTAATTTTATGTGGATCTTTTCATACAGATCTAAAACTAAATTAACAAGTAGCTTGCTTTTCACAGTCATACAATTCTGAAGGGAAGCTCTTGTTCTAGTGGACTTTCCTAGTAGAATTAAAATCAAATTAGCAAGGCATGATTTCAGGTTTCAGAGGAGTGAGACAAAATACTAATTCTTAACAGCACCCATCAAAAATCAGAATTTTCTCCATCACCATGAGCATGAAGATTTAATATAAGCATTTACCTTTCTTCTGTGAGAAGTCCGTGTAGATCTACCAACACTATAGACTATTTCTTCATCCTTATTTAAAGGACTGCAAGTGTTAGTGCCTGATAACAGGAAACAAGCAAAATTAGGTTCTTAGCACAAAACCAACACGAATCACATGGATAAAGAACTTTATAGTGTTTTTTGCATCACATTTGCTCTTAAATGCCATATTTAGGACAGATAATAAGAGCAGTGAGAGAGACCCAGATGAGGGTTTAAAGAGTTGCTGAATATACAGACTGAGTACAATAAAAGCATGAAACAGAACATGCAACTGCACCTTCCACATGCCTGACGTTTAGAAAAGACAGTGTAATATGTTCAAAGCTTAGAACATGACAGACTAGAGTCAAAACTTTACCTGTGACTTAGTAATTTACAGGTTTAGAGTCACAAACGCAGGCCACAGCAGTAAGAAGACATCGAAGGATCTCAGAAAGGCGGACACATGAATACAGGGTCCATAATCCAAGTACTCACAGGATGGCTTTGTCAGCCAAGTGTGGTATGCCAGAAAAACCAGGAAACATTTTTGTTTTATGGTCACAAAAGACATATACTTGGCAAGTATATGCAATGAGAATGCCATGCTAATGGTGGATAAGACTTTTGGCCATTTAGGAATGGTCCTTACAGTTCAAACTGTTTCACTTCCTCAGTTGTACAATCAGAGAAATCTATTATTGATCCTAGGTTGGCTAAGAGATCAGCAGCACTGTGCATTATCAACTTGAAGCAGAGAAAGCCCATTTAAGTTCAATGAGGATGATTATCAAGTATGGCACTTGCAATAGAAAGAAGGGATAATTTTTCATACACAGTATTTGATTTTCTTAAAATCAAGAACATACTATTGTACCACATATAAAAATTTATAAGAATAAAGAGATTAAATTTTATGTGCTAAAAAGAATTAAGGCACTAGGGAGGCAGCTCAGTTGTCAAAGTGCTCCTTGAGCAGGAGAACTTGGGTTTGATGCCCAGAACCCATATAAAAAAGCCAGGTATTGGGGGTGGAGAGATGGCTCAGCAATTAAGAGTATTTGCTGCTCTTATAGAGGGTCAAGTTCAGTACCCACACCGGAAGACTCATAACTCCCAGGAGGATCTGCCATCCTCTTCTAAGCCCTGCAGGTATGGCATACATAAACATGGGTAGCAATACATATAAATATAAGTAAATCTAAAACAAAAAAAAAAAAAAAAAAAAATTAAAAAGGGCATCTTATGGCAAAAGAGCAATCTGAAGGCCGGGAGGATTCTGACATTCCAGATAAGTGGGTTCCTAGAGTTTGCCAGACAACCATCTAGTCTAACAACCAAGCCCGTCTCAAAAAGCAAAGTGGGTGCTAGGCAAGGCTGCACGTACGCTTAATAATCTCAATGCCATGGGGGAAGTGAAGACAGGACGATCACTGGCACTTGCTGGACACTAGCTGAGCTTCAGATTCAGTAAGAGAGCCCGTCTCAGAGGAGTAAAAGCAGAGTGGAAGCAACAGCACAGGACAGATAATGCCCCACTCCCTGCACGTGTATGCACACACACACACACACACACACACACACACACACACACACACGTGCTACCCCTCACAAAAGACAAACATAAATAATACCTGGAGGAATCTCAGAGAATGAGGATTTAGTAGGACTCAGAATTGCAAATGATCCCTGAGGTGGTGGTATGTTTTCCTAAGCAAAGGAAAAAAGTACAAATTAGATACCATTAAGAACAGGGAATGAGTAAATGATGTGCCTTATTTTAGAAGAGGAATTCTAAGCATAGAATGGAAATTAAAAAAAGAAAAAAGAAAAAAGAAAAAGAAAATGAGAAGGTCTAAGCTAAACAAAGTATAACTCTGAGTGGTCACCTTCACAATGCAAATGTATTTGCCAACCACAACCACCCCAATAAAGGGTCATATTAATCACTGATTTGGTTTATTTAAAATTCCATTGTCAAACTTATACAAAGCAGAGTAAAGAAAATCATTAAGAAACACCATCTAGTATTACAATATTTTTCAATGAAACTCATGGTAAGATGGCAAAATAAAGATTTCAAAGCCTTCCCATATAACTGTAATACAGTAACTGTTGTTAATTTATAGAAAAATACGACAGTTTGAAAAATATCCCCCTTTCATACCAGTTTGCTCACAGTTTTGATATTTAATCAGAAATGCTCAATTTCACAAAACACCTTTTCTGCATGGACTGAGACGATCACAGCGTTTCTGTTTTATTTGGAAGTGTGCACAAAATCAGTTTTACAGCAAAATTATAACTGTGGGACAGGTTTAGTGACAATTTGAATTTAACATAGGGCTAATGAAACAATGCATTCCTTCTTATGTGAAGGTTGATGCTTTATGTGTTTCAAAGACTGCACATGGTTTATCTGAGCTGCTAAAATGTCAGCTGAAGTTGCTGATAAGCCCCTACTGTCCTTAGACTCTTGTTAGGATATAGTAATGTCACCTCTTTCTCCTGACTGGTTATTTTTCTTTCTTTATCCCCCTGAGTTGATCTGAAGATTTACTAAAATGTGTCTCCTACTACATGGTTTTTCCTCTTAAAAACATATTATTTCAGTTCTAAGATGGATATTTTTTCATATTTTAATGTCTCAGACACCTGCATTTCTTTTCTTATACAAAATAGGCACATCTTACAACCAATAGCACTTAGGTTTAATGAAACTACTATACGTAAGAGATTGAATCGTGGCATGTCATCTGACCTACTTCATAATTTCAAATCATAATTTTTATGCAAAAACAAGAGAAGCCTGGTGGAAATAGGAGCATGACTTCTCCTGGGGTTTCCACACTTACGAGATTCTCTTCCTTGTCATCAAAGTTTGGCTGAAGGAACTGCTCATGAACTGGGGACTGCAGGGGACTGGTAGTGATGCCGACGTTTCTCGGATGAACAGGTGTTCCTCCTTTACACAATGGAGTATTGGCTGGTAAAGATTCATCAAACACTTCAGGGCTTAAGTCTTCTCCAAAAGTAACTCTCTTCCTCTTCCTCAGATTCAGACAGCCTGGTGTTTTACAGTTTTCTCTACCTATAGACAATGAATGAGAATATGCTAAAACTTAAGCTGTTTTTCTTACCTAAAAGTACAATAGACTGTCTGAATTTGGCATATTCCGCTGCTATTTTTATAACAACACAATTTGTAGAGAAAATTCAAATGGGTGAAAGCCACACTTTTGACTAAAATGGTACTGACTTTCAAATAAGGTAATTATTTCAAGTATTAATAAAATTGAAGCATTTGAAGTTCTTTACAAGTTCTGTCATTAAGTCAAACTTGATAGGCAACAGAGATCACTTCTTTCTGTATGGTGCTGGGGATTAAACCCAGTTCTCTCACCCACGTCAGACAGATCATCTACCACTGAGTACACCTCAACCCAAATGAGGCTTTCTAAAGACACCTTTCCCTCCCACCCTCCACTCCCAAGTCATTTCAGACACGGTAAAGCTTGAGCAGAAAGAGAAAATAATACGCTTAATTTAAAGATGACTGTGAGTAACATACCCGCTCCTCCTTTGCAACAGTTGGACGGACATGTGATCAGATGGGCCTGGTCATCACAGGGGTTGTATCCCTAATCAGAATAATGACCGATCAAAGATTTACTCCTTTTATAACACACAAAGTCACTAAAAAGAATGGGACTGCTGAACTTTTTTTTTAAAAGGCTACCTTTTTATTTTCTTACTTTCTTTTAGCTTTATTTTCTTTTAGCTTTAAAACACCATTCTGAAAAGGCCCAAGTAAAAACTTCTCTCATCTTTTATTTTTTAATATTTATTTTTAAGTGTATGAATGTTTTTGCCTGTATGTATTATTGTGGGCTTGCCATGTAGGTTCTAAGAACTGGACTTGGGTCCTCTCTGTAAAGAGTAGGAAGTGCTGTCAAATGTTGAGCCATTGTTCCAGTCCCTGGCTTCTATATTTTAATAAATAGTATTGTTAGCCAAAATTGAGAACAGAAATTGCTGAGTATGGGTTAAAATCATCCCATTTTGATCCAGCAAGCTAATAAATGTGCAAGTGGTTAAAGTTATGGTGTGCTCTATTAGGTGTCAGATCAGCCAGGTTTCAAGGTCCAAGCATGAGAGCTGCACTAACACAAAGAGACACACCAGGTCAATGACATCAAGGGGAGCTTTGCCATAAGGGTGAGAACGGTACTTTTAACAAGCATGGGATTTCCTGCCTGAATTACCATGTTCTTGAGGAAGAAATCTGTGTTTATCTGAAAGATTACAGAGGGCACAGTATAAAGGAAGGGATGGTCTAAGCCTGGCAGAACAAAGTCAGGCCTGCAGGGGCTCACCACACCACCCAGCCAGAATCCCTGTCAGCCCATGGTTTGAGTACTACTCACATTCCAAACTGTAACCACCCCAAGAACTGCTCTGCCCCAACCAAGCCTCCTAATGAGCAACCGCCCGAGAGTCCTTCCTAACACATCCATGCACTAGAAGGGGAGGACGTGCACAACAACAATGCGTTCTTACTGTATGAATGCCAAGGCTACTTATGGAGCCACTCACACATGCTACCTATTTCCTGTAGCTCCCTCCTGCCTTAGGTTACTGCACTCACAGAAACATGGATGGCTGAAGACACAGTTAAGATCCACACATTTGGAATGAGTAAGCCATGGACTGAGGCACTGATAGTGAACTAATTTGGCAATGCAGTTAATTATAATTTGGATTAACTTTTAGACTTATATAGTCTACTACATTGAATTTTGAATACTACATAATATTACTTGAAAACAGAACCGATCTCAGAATACAAAAGAAAAACAAGTGAGGGTTTCCCTGCACACCAGCATGACACATGGATTTCAGTTACTACTCTGAAGCAAATGATTCTGAACTCCTTTGCTTTAGGAAGTGTAACTCTTACCTTTCCATTCTCTGAGAATGATTGACAAGGTTTCTTCAACACAGAACGAAGCACAAAGGTCTTAGTAGATGGACTGCTGCTTCCCCACACAGGAATTAGAGGAGTCCTGGTAGTAGTGGCTGTGCCTGAGCTCAGTGGTGTTGCCGGTGTGTCAAGTGGAACAGCATCAACTGATCTTGTGCCCTCTCCACAGTCAGTCACTGCAAGCCCTTCAAGGGAAGGAAAGATGAGACTGTCCAAATATGCTTTATCCAGGCACAAGATATTCACCACACTTACCAAGACGGTAACATGGTATTTAAAAAATTCCACTAGTGAGCCTGGAACTCAGGAGACAGAGGCAGGAGGATGGACAATTTAAGACAGCTGGGGCTATACAGTAAGATCCTGTTTCACAGACGCAAGTGCTTACTTAAAGTCTTAGTTAGGGTTTTACTGATGTGAACAGACACCATGACCAAGGCAACTCTTATAAGGACATTTAATTGGGGTAGGCTTATAGGTTCAGAGGTTCAGTGCATTATCATCAAGATGGGAACATGACAGCATCCAGGCAGGCATGGTGCAAGAGGAGTTGAGTGTTCTACCCCTTCATCTGGAGACTGTTAGAATACTGACTTCTAGGAAGCTAGAGCAAGGGTCTTAAAGTTCAGGCCCACAGTGACACACCTACTCCAACAAGGCCATACCTCCAAATAGTGCTACTCTCTGGCCCCCATAGGTTTGTTCAAACACATGAGTCTATGAGGGCCATACCTAACCTTACCATAATAAAAATGTACATTTAGCCTAAATTCCAAAGCCCGGACAGCCTATAGCAGTATCAACAATGTCAAAAGTAGAGAGTTCAAAGTATCTTCTCAGATTCATCCAATCACTTAACTGTAATTCCCAAATCAAGACAGAAAACCAGCTGGGAAGACTCCAAACTCTGTATCTCTATGTCTGATGTCAAAGAGGTATTCAGATTTCTACTCCTTTTTCATCTTTGCTGACTACAATTAAGTCCTTTTTTTTTTTCTCATGTTTTTATTGGATATTTTCTTTACAAATTTCAAATACTATCCCCGTTCCTGGTTTTCCCTCAAGAAACACCCTATCCCATCCCTCCAGCCCGTCTCCATGAGGGTGCTCCCCATACCCATCCACCCAGTCCCTCCTGCCTCCCTGTCTGGCATTCCCCTACATTGGGGCATCTAGCCTTCACAGGACCAAGGGATTCTCCTCCCATTGAGGCCCAACAAGGCCATCCTCTGTTACATATGCAGCTGGATCCATGGGTCATTCCATGTGTACTCGTTTTGGTGGTTTAATCCCTGGGACCTCTGGGGTGTCTGTCTGGTTGATATTGTTGTTATTCTTACAGAGTTGCAAAGCACTCCAGCTACCTCAGTGCTTTCTCTAACTATAGATATTTCCTGAGAGGCTCTGCCAGAGCCTGACAAATACAGAGGTGGATGCTTGCAGCCAATCAATCAACTGAGAATGGGGTCCCCCATAAACTTCTTTCTCCTGGGTTAGGTCCACTTCTGCAACAGCTATCCCAAGGTTCTGGCATCTCCAACATCTTGGGGTCTCCCAGGCAACTTCAACGTTACAGCTTCTTGTTCCAATGTCTGGGGTCCACACATGATCTTCTGGGCTCCTCCAAAGGGCTTAGGGCACATCTCCAGCTCTGCCCTCTGTAGCACTCTAAGCTCAGGTTGATCCACTCCACTGTTGCTGCTGTTCTTGGTGGTCACCCTTAGTACTGGCATTTCCAGTACACTAGGGTTTTCGACTGCAACTAGGTTTCAACAATAGCTTCTCATAGTCTCTCTTCATGGTGCCAAACCTCAACTTCTTTGCAGGACCCCTTTAATCGTAGACCCCTTTAATCGTAGGCCATCGACGGCAATTGAGGCTGCACCAAATGCAATGACCTTCCCAGGTTTCTCACAGTGCCAAGTCTCAGCTGTACTCCATGACCCCTTCATACCTTCAAAACCAGTATCACCTGGGTGACTCTTACACATTACCACAGACAACTGAAGCACAAGGTACAACCTTGGTCATCTCTGGAACACAGCTTCTTTGTGCTCTCAGAAAACACTTTCCAGAAGATTTCACCTCAGTGATGCTGGTCTTTTCTTAATCACCACTAATTTCTTAGCTCCATCTAACCAGCATCAATTGTCCCAGTAGTCCCTTCTATTTTTGACTCGAAAGCCAGAGACACATGGCCAAAACTGCCGAGTTCTGCTGCTTGCTGAGGCTGAAACATGGCCCCCTTGTTCTATTACAGTATCACCAGTTTTCTGTTTTTCAACTCCTTCACTGCCTATGCTTGGCTATCCTAGAACTTGTTCTGTAGATTGATCTTGAACTCTAAGATCTACATGGTTGTGTTCTGAATGCTGGGATTAAAAGTGTGTACCACCATGCCTGGACTTAAGTTTTCATCACCTAATACCTGCTCTGTCCTAGGCTGGCCTTGAACTCAGAGTTCTGCTTGCCTTTGCCTCCTGAGATTAAAATTAAAGGTTTGTACCTAAATGCCTGGACCTAAACTTAGCTAGATGGGATCTTGCCCCAAGGTCACCACTCTCCCTTAATTCAATTTAATATCTGTGAACACAGGATTCAGCTCCATTTCACTTCCTAATGCTCCTTTCTATTTTTTCTTTCTTAGCTTGCTATGCTTGTTCAAAACACTCTTCATAAGACTTAACCAGAGAACAAAGTCTATACTGGGCATTTCTGAGACTTCCTTTTGTCAATGCAATCAATATAAATCTCTTCACCTTAGCTTCAGGTAGACTCTTCAGACAAGGGCAAAACAGCCATATTCTTCACCAAAATACCACAAAAATAGTATTTAGGCCACATACTGAAGTTCTTCTCCACTGAAACCTCTAAGGCCATGTCTGAACAGTTCAAATCACCCTTAGCAACAAAGTCTTCCATAGTCTTACTAGGATTGTCCATTAAGCCCCACTTAAAGGATTCCACTGCTTTCTAACTCCAAAGTCCCCAAGTTCACATTCTTCCAAACAAAAGCATGGCCAGGCCTATCACAGCAATACTCCAATCCCTGGTACCAACTTCTGTCTTAGTTAGGGTTTGACTGCTGTGAACAGACACCAAGACCAAGGCAACTCTTATAAAGGACAACATTTAATTGGGGTTGGCTTACAGGTTCAGAGGTTCAGTCCATTATCATCACGAGGGCATGGCAGCATCCAGGCAGGCATGGTACAGGTGGAGCTGAGAGTTCTATATTTTCACCTGAAGGCTGCTAGAAGACTGGCTTATAGAAATTACCCACGGTGACACACCTACTCCAACAAGTCCACATCTCCAAATAGTGCCACTCTCTGGGTTAAGCATATACAAACCATCACACCTAATATGCAAGGATCAAACCCTAGCAACATAAAATAAAAAAGAAATTCAACTCTAAAATTCCTTGCTCATAGACTTCTTGTGGACGTGAACAGAAGACAGAGAAGTGACACTGGTCACACACCGTATAACATGGCTATCACAAACAAAGATAAGAGGTTTTGGCTACTGCAGACATCTGCATCAGAGGATGGAAAAAAGGTCGGGAAAGAGTCTTGTGCTGCTAATGGACATTTTGTTAGAATACCTATTATTTGGAATATAGAACTAACCTGAGCCAAAGCTTGATAAGGAGTCATTTTACTATTCAAAATGGAGGCATTTCAATATGTAAACACGGTGGGAGTGAGAGAAAGGGATGAGGAGAGAATCAGCTCACACAGAAGCTGCCCACCAAACACACAGGCTTCACATTGCCTCAGCAGTGAGGCAGA
Source organism: Rattus rattus (assembly GCF_011064425.1). Taxonomy (NCBI): domain Eukaryota; kingdom Metazoa; phylum Chordata; class Mammalia; order Rodentia; family Muridae; genus Rattus; species Rattus rattus. The sequence continues at coordinate 56,779,774 of NC_046165.1, read as the reverse complement.
TGCAATCTGTCATTAAGGGAAAACCCTGTATAACATACACACTAAGACATCATTTGTGCTAAATGAAACATGTTCTAGCCATCTAAATCTGTAGGCATTTGTTTGTGTATTGTGGAAAGGTTATCCTTGTGTTATTCAATTGCTGAGTTTTCTGCCCTCATTTTGTCTTAATCTGGGCGCAGCACTGTAATGTTTATATCAAGAATTTCTTGTCTTAAGTTTGTATAAAGTTTTTATCATTTATTCTCTGCTTTGTCAATAAATACTGATCACCCAATGGTTGGGCAGAAGAAAATTAGGATGGAAGTTTCTACCAGTCGAGGGGTGGAGAGAATGTTTCACACCTGCCATGAAGATGAGGAGATGAAACAAAGAGACACCGGAAGAAATAAACATCTGAAGTGCAAAGACCCAGATCAATGATAATACGTAGATATCATGGGATCATGGCTGGGAGGTAGCCAGATTAGCATAGGGGTTATTATAGGGGTTGGGTGATTTAGCTCAGTGGTAGAGCACTTGCCTAGCAAGCGCAAGGCCCTAGGTTCGGTCCCCAGCTCTGAAAAAAAAAAAAAAGAAAGAAAAAAAAAAAAGAAAAGGGGTTATTATAGATCATTTAACTATCTAGATATAGATATGCAGCTTAAAATAAATGTTGGTTCCTCTGTGTAGTTATTAGGGGACTAGGAAGGGTAAAGAAATAGAGCTGATGAATTAATTCACTGTTTATACTTATACTAAAAATAATTCATTTTACATAAATCATGATTCTCAACCCTCCTATTGTTGAGACCCTTTAATATAGTTCATCATGTTGTAGTGACCCTGACCATAAAATTATTTGCATTGTCATCACTCTAATTTTGCATACTGTATGAATTGTAATGTAAATATTTTTTGTTTGCCAAAGAGGTCTCAACTCACAGGTTGACAACGACTGAGCTAAATGAAGATTGGCAGGGGAAGGTATGTTGAAGCATGATTGCTAGGGGGAGGAGCAAAGCCACTAAGCAGCAATGCTGAGCACTTGCATGGAGGACCAGTGAAGTCATTAAAATGCCAAACTCTTAGTAGCACCACAGCACCACGGCAGACACAGAGACCTACGTACATGACAGGTCTTTCAGCCAGAGAAGCAAGAAGCAGGAAGTGGAGAAGTCAAGGAAGGGAGCAGGTGCACTACATAGGCTTCTTTTAAAGGACATTACCTAAATTTGTGTTGTGTCTATATGTGTGCATAAGCACATATGTGCAGGAGTCTGCAGAGCCCACAAGTGCCAGATTCCCTTGGAGCTAAGTTACAGGCATCTGTGCACCACCACACAGGTTCTAGGAGCCACTGGAGCCTCTGGTGTGCAGGCACTCTGAATGGCTGAGCCATCTCCTAGACTAACAAAGAACTTTCTAACCTGTCTGATCCATGGACAGGTTCATCAAATAACCAGGCAGTTTGAAACAGTAACAGGTGTTAGACTAGATTAACAAAACCCCATTACCCCTAGCATCATTTCCGTCCCTGTTCTGGGTAGGATTAAGCAGGGTACTTAAAAGGAACATTGGCCCTTGTTATGATTTTCCCACTTTAGATGGGTTGTAGAAGTAAAAAGGCACTAAGTCTCATGAGAACAGAACAGAACTTCCAGGAAGGTGGCAGTACCTTATTTTATCTAGGTGACAAACATAACCTGGCCTTATGCCTTATCTGCACAGGCAGAAACCCACCCATCTACCTTAGAATCAAAAATTCAAAACCAGAAAAGATATTCTTTACAAGAGAAGAGGAAGAAGTTCACTTGAAGCTGAAGGAAAGCTCCAGGGAGAAATTTACACCATTACTAATGAATATGAACGAACAAAACTCAGGAACGAATGGAACAGAAAGAGGTGTAGAAGTTCAGTAAATACGGAAAAAAACCAAGCAACCCTGTTTCCTCTTAACTTACATGAAACATTTGATGGTTTAAAGCAAAAATAGTAACATGCATGGGTCACAACCACGTAAATGTGTGTGCCATCTACTGTAAAACGACTGTGAGTCCCAGGAAGGGTGTATCAGCAAGACACAGGGTGTATAAACGTGTGTTTTATGTAGAGCTGTACATATGACCAAAGGACCGGGAAGAATGTGTGCTGGAATCCCAGAGCAAGAGAACAAGACAGAACGAAGTACAGCTTAAAGATAGTAAATTTTAATTCATTAACACAGAACTCTTTTCCTTTGTTCAGTATAGAATAAGAGTTTATTCAGGGCATGGGGAGGGAAGTTAGGAGGGTGGCAGAGAGAGAGAGAGAGAGAGAGAGAGAGAGAGAGAGAGAGAGAGAGGGTAGAGGCCAGCCATGAGCATGTGGAGAGAGTAGGGAAGGGAATGGAGAGAGGGCAGAAACAGGAAGGGAAAATCAAGAACAGGAGAGGAGCAAGAACAACACAGAACTCTTCAAAGTAAATGAAAACAAAGCGTACGGCAAAATAGATGTAAATCAAGCCCTATTTATAGATACTTGAAACCTTAGTGGGCTAAAGCAGGGTGATTCTCACACTTGCAATCCCCAAAATTATGAGGTAGAGGAAGGAACATTAGGAGTTCAAGGTTATCACTGGCGATGCAGTGAGCTGAATGCCAACCCAGGCTACAGAAGACTCTAAAAACATACGCACACACAAAAATACGTAATAAAACACAGATTGTATATAGTGCGTTTCTAACAAAAATAGTTACTAGCAGTTGTAGACCCTACTTTTATTCTCCCAGTCAGCCCCAGTAAAACAGGATCTCACTGTTTCCCAAGGTAGCTCAAAATTTTATTCTATTTCAGCCTCCCGAGTCCAGGGTTTACAGGAATGCATGTACTGCCAAGCCTTGCTGGCCCTACCCTTATACTGCTATTATAGTAATATACATTATTTATCATTATCATTCTATTAGTCCACCAGCTTGGAAGTGCATCGCTAATTTTACTTTAAAAATTAAGAAGTGTTTATCGATCTACTGTGCAGGTTTACTATGTGAATGTGTATGGGGTATACATGGAATCCATGTGGAAGTCAGGAGGGCTTGTGCGCAGCAGTTCTATTTTACCATGTGGATCAGAGAGATTGAAGTCAGTTGTTGGATTGGCAGTAGGCACCTTCTCCAAGCCAGCTAGCCTACCTAATTCTCTGTGATAGCAGTAAAACTAAAGGACAGTCAGAGCACAGTGATCCCAGAACACTTCTACAGTTCCCATAACACAAGAACCACTTTCCCTCATTGCACCTTACAGACACACTCATTACAAATGTCATTGAATGAGGCAACCTCCGTTTGTACTAAGGAAAATAGAAACTTACCCCATGAAGCCTGCCTGAGATCTGGAAGGGGAGTAGCCATATATCCAGACTGGGCTGAACTGATGTCAGATGACTTCTGGGAAAAAAAGACAAAGGAATCAAAAGCACAACATTCATTACTGACGTACTGCTGATACTGCCTTTTAGAGATTTTGGTAAGCATTGCAGATAACTGAAAATCTGCTGTTCAACTGATCTCATAAGCAGGACAAAGAACACAGGGAACTAGCAACAGTACTCATCCCAGCAGCATCCTGAAAACCCCACAAAATTATTTTCAACCTCATAGGTTATGTAATTCATTTTTGTTGCCTACTGAAGTCTAGAGAGCTGTGTTATATGCTATCCTCTAAATCGGAAATTGTCAAAAAGCATATCCATGTTAATTCAGAAATTAATTCATTTCTTCTTTGTGATTTATGTCTAATGAATCGAAGTCGTAGAGAGAAACAATTACTATTGCTTTTGCCAAAAGACCATTTTATATTAACTTGAATAAAGCAGAGGGAACTAGAACCATAAGCCAGTTCTTGTGTTATGGGGACTGTAGAAGTGCTTTGGGATCATTGTGCTATGACTGTCCTTTAGTTTTACTGCCATTGCGAAGTATTAGGTGGACTACATGGCTTGGAGAAGGTGCCTACTTACTGCCAACCCAACCTGAGCTCAATCCCCACAATCCAAAACAATGCAACTCTCTTCTGACCTCCACATGTTTTCCATGATACTCAATGAAAATAGCTGTGATGGTATGAAGCGTCTCCTTGGGACTGAACAAAAACTTCTGGTCACAGAATGAAGACACAAAGCAAGAAGAGAGGGTCATGTGACCGGTTTTGCAGCAATAGCTGCGCAAAGGTCACCAACTCCAGTAGCAGTCTTTGTCCAACTTTAGTAAAATTCACATGGGTTTTTGCCTTTCTACAATCTTGATAGACTTTAGATTGTCACAATCCACAGAAATCCCTAATGCTCCTTGAAACTAGTAGAGGAGCAAAGATGAACTACAGAAAAGCTGCTTCCTAGGCAGTCTCTCGAGAGACTGGGCAGGAAGGGAAATGCAGTGGGTGAACCTGGAGAGGCGGGCACCCCCAGTCTCAGGCACTGATACTCCAGTTGGTATCTAAATAATCTGCTCAGGGACTTGTGCTCCCTGGATAGACATAAAGCTATTTCAGGGCACAACTGGAGAGCTCCTCATGCAGAAGACCTCATGCAGAAGACCCTTGAGCTTACCTTCCCATAAAAGTAATCAAAAGCAAGCAATCTTCCCAGCTTCTAAACCAATAGACAACAAAAGTCTCACAAAAATATAAGACACAACACAAACGCACAGACATACACGTACGCACACATGCATACGCACGCGGACACACACACACACACACACACACACTAACTCAACTATAGCAACAATATGGTGAAACTAGGAACTGATATCACTGGTCCTGACAGTCTTCAAACTGCCTGTGCAGAAAGCCACAGCTCCACTTCTCTGTGGAAAACACAATTACCTCAGCAAGATCCGTGGAGGTGGCCCCAGCACATGCTCCATCAGCAAACATTTTGGTGCCACTGAGATAATCATCCAGGATGTCCTTGGAGGATAGTCTCCTCCGCTTTGAAGAGCAGTTTATAGGGAACCCAGACTGCTGATATTCAACAAGACCTCCTTTTTTGGCTATATGCACAAAAAAATAAACAAAATGACGTGGGGATAAATGTTTTTTTACATTTAAAAATATCATCCATTATAACATAATGCCAATTTAATGTTTGTATGTACATCATCAATGAAAACAAAAAGCTACCTGATTTCAGTCAAAAAGGGAAACCGAAAGGTAGGTGTGGTATCCATGTAGTGTTAGCACAAGGGAGGCTGAGAGGAAACCAGCAAGCTCAAGGCCAGTCTGAGCTATAAAGCAAAGAGGAGACCAGCCAGGGGTACACAGTGAGATCCAGAGAGGGTTGAGGAGAGCAGTGCTGCGCTCACCCACCCATTTCACTCCCACTGCTTGGTGCAGCTAGCTGGTTGATATAACCTTTGCAAGTGCCATGAGAACCAGCTTCCTCAGCTTCCCAGCTTGGGACTGAAGAACAGTGTTTCTCCTCTTAGAATCCTCTAGAACCTCAGCTCCACACTGGTACTTACAAGGCCTGCAGCCTTACGGACTGAGCAGCACCAGGTTCTCATCCACTTCAGGGTTCAGCCAGCACCTGATATATTACCCATCCCACAGCATGCAAGCCAGCCCAACAATCCCTGCTTAGTAGATCTCTACTCCCTCCACTCTGTTCCTCTAGAGAACCCTAAGATCCTATCCCCTTGGAGCATTTGCCTGCAAACCACATGCTGGTGAACCTGAAAGATACAGGTTCTTATTTGTACTTGATTTTTGTGCAAAAACCAAAACACACATATATACACAAAAGAGAACACACAATTGCAAAGTGCTCAATTACATCTTTATATAAAAGGATTTTAATGACATCATAATTACAATAATAAAATAAAAAAATTTTAATCTGGACAGTTCAAGTAATAGGTAACTTATAAACTACGAATTAGGACTCCTGAACAGGTACTGTATTGTACAACAGATAAACTGGACTCTGTTAAGTAATTAGAGTGTAAAGTACCAGAACTGAAAGAGAGCCAATGTTCTGTCAACTACTGGTGTTTAAAGGACTTTGTCACTGAAAAAGGCAAATGACTGAAACCAAACCAAACCAAATGAATTATATGGACACGGAGAAGAATACACGGACTGTCAACACATTAATCAAACTGGATACATCTGTGGGTAACATAAGGGCGGGGTATTTGCTATTCATATTATGTTTTTTCAAAGTTTAACAATAATTCTATAAAAGTCGACATAAACCTAAATTTGCCACAAGCCCTTTTTGATGCCTGGCATAAGCTAATTGGTCCTGGCCTTTTAAAATTCAAAACAATTATTAACTATGGAAATAGAGGTAAGGGTTTTTCAACCGAAACCGCTCAGTTGTAAAGCACCTAGGACATCTGAGGCTTTACCCTTAGTACCACCAAAATAAAGCAGATAAACTACAAATAAACAAACCAGAAGTTCAGATTTCTGTGTGAAATACTACAAATTCTAGGTATAAGTCTCCATTTACAGAAACAACTATGCTCTGAAACCATTGCTTTCACCTTGTGGAAATGAATCTCTTCGTCATAAAGCTCATCTTGATAAATACAAAGTCAACCTTGGTGAACCCCTTTTACTTACTCAAATCTGTTATCTTAGACTCTCCAACTGCCTCTGATGCTGAGAGACCACCAGCCATCTTCTCAGTTTCCTGTATGGAGTGAAAAGCTGACCGAAAAGCAGACATTCGCTCTCTTAAAACACTGGCATTTCGATACAGTCTTGGGCTACCCTGTGAATGAATGAACATAGAAGCATTCTAAGTCAGTTTCCCTGACTCTAAAACAAAGCACACGAGAGGCTTATGAAGACAAGTTAGCGTGAGAGCACCTCCTTTCCTCAGATACATATATTCTGTCTGAATATCAGGTGTACAGTCACTATCTTAGTGCTCCTCTGTTCCTGTTTTTTAAACCCTGAGCAAAGACTAGCTAATGACTATCCACAGATATGTACCCGACATGACAGCAGCCACTAAGCCAGGCTAACAGAAACTTCAAATGGTTAGGAAGTGTTGTTACAGGGGCCCAGAACAAATGTATGCAGTTATGTTGGGGGTGAGGAGTGTAAGTCACTCTGAAAAGGGTTCAAAGCGGCTTACAAAGAATCTTGGCAGCCATCACCTGAGACAATGTCAATAAAACGCTATCAAAGGGAATGAGAAAGAAGTTAGGAATGAACCTGTGAAGGAGCCAACCAACCTCAGAGCTGGAGAGCAAGGAAAAGCAGAGGGACCCTTCCTATCTGAAAGTATACAACGGAAGTTATCAGGCTTATCAGTACACTGTCTCCAATGTACTTTCCTCTATGCCTAGATGACCTCTACCCTGCAAAGCCAGAACAAGACAAGGATGTCTCCTACTAGTTACAACACATCATTTCCCCATCCTTCCTGCCTCTTCCTGGCTAACTTCCTAATTTTGTAAAATCTGGAGGATACCTGCTTCCTTATGGCTGAATTCTTGCCCATGAGGTTGCATACAAAGATAAACAAAATGAATTTATACTACCAGATAAAGATAAATGACATAACATTGTAAAGTTCTGTTCATATAAAACACAAACTATTGATCAAGCACTTTATACAGGCCTTTTCTTCTCTTGAGATACTAACATAATAAGGAACATAAAAGTTTAACATTTTAACCAATAGGGAAGAAGAAAAACAAAACAAACAAATAAACAAACAAACAAAAAACTACCTCCCTTTAGGATATTATATGGAGAAAAAGCTGTTAAAATCCTGAAATCATGTTTGATGATCTGTTCTTCTGATCTGATTCTATTCCCAGCTAGGAACATTCAAAAAACAAACTGTCTACTTCATAATAGTGGGACATATGTAACTGAAAGGCACTTGATGATGCAAACCTTTATGACATAAACAGCACACATTCCCAACAGGCTGGGGAGGCAACTTATCTGCACACAAAAGATTACCTGAGAGCCACACCAGTTATTTTCAATGTGCATTTTGTGAACTCATTTGAATGTGTCAGGGCTGGGTTTTTATCCCAGGAACTCAGAGCACTTGGAAATGTTTAAACTAAGTTTCCCTAATTAAAGGTGTTTCCAACGGAGGAAAAACAAATGAAAACTGCTCTGAGGCTTTTGTCCCAAGAATTCCGTTCTATTCTCTGAACAGACATGGCTCCAGGTGCTCACTGGGGGGAGTGGCAGAGCGGAGAGATACTCCAGAGCGAGGTTTAAAGACACATTAAGGTGGTGTGGAGAAACCACCACTGTGGCTGAGACATGTAATATGTTGCACTGGCAGTTTAGGAAAGAAAGATTCGAGTGGCATTTGGATTGAAACCACAGTGAGAAGTGGTCTGACACTCGGGGAACAAGGCATATAACAAGACCAGGAGCAAGCAGATGAGAGCAAGCCCACACATGCCCACAGACTGGCTGAAGAGGAGGAGGAGGCCACAGGCAGACAGGGCTCAGACAAGGGGAACAAAGATACAGGCTTCAAAAAAATAGATGGGTTTCCACTGGAAATGTGGGGAAATTAAAGCAGCAGAGGCAATGCTGCGACTCACCCTAAAACATCTTTGTTATTTGTAATAGTGAGTGGACTGGGGAGGAAGGAAAGGAGGTATTGGCCTGAGTGGGCTGGATAAGGGACGGAGAAATATGAACCTATTGTTTAGCTTCAGTTATTATCATGGCTGATCCTGATTGCCAACTTGTTAGGATCGGAACTATGGAGGAGACAACCTTCTGAGCATGTCTAGAAGGGAATTTCAACAGTAGAGGGAAGGCTTAGCTTGCACATGGGCTGTACCATGCCATGGGCAGGAGCCCAGACTATACCAAGAGAAAGGGAGTGGACCACTAGCATTCACACGCTCTTGTTCCCTGACTGTGGATACAGTGTGACCTCAAGAGATCTCCACCGTGCCATTATGACCAGGATGGATTATACTGTAAACCTGGGAACCAGGAAAAACTCGATTCTTAAGCAGTTTCTCCCATGTGTTTTGTGATAGCAAAAAGAGAGATAACTCACAACACTTCACTCAGTACTCAGGGTGACAACACAGGCTGCTGCTATCTAGGTCTGAAGCTCTAAAGACCTCTGGGCTGTAGACATTTTAGAATCAGCACATAGATGGTACTCAAAGCAAAGAGTGGTAGAGAGATCTAGGCACACCAGCATTTCTGAGGGGAAAACTGGGAGGAATCCACAAAAGAAACAGAAATAACCAGTGACTCAAGAGGAAAACTAGACAAATGTGCAATCCTATGACCCAAATGAGAAGGTGTCTCAATGCAATCGAACACAGCCAAAGCCACTGCAAGTCCAAGCAAGGATAGAGTGGCCGGCAGCAAGAGAATGGCAGGGAACCAGGCGTGGTGGCATATGCCTGTCATCACAGTAACTGTGAGTTTGAGGCAGGAGGGCTGGGTTCCAAACAAGCCTAAGCTATGTTCAGACTCTGTCTTGGGTGTCCTCCCAAAAGGAAAGGATGGCCAGGGAGGAGTCAAAGCAGACAGGCAGAAGAGATGGGGCACTGAAAAGGAATGTGGTGGTTTAAATGAGAAATGTTCCCCATAGTCTTGGGGATTTGAACTTGGTCCCCACTGATGGCAATATTTGGAGAAGTTATGGAACTTTTAGGAGGTGCAACCTCACTGAAGTGCAGGAGATGAAGAAGCAGCTTTGAGAGCTTATGGCTTTCCTAGCTTCAAGTTTGCCTTCTCTGTCCTCTACATGTGAATAAAGAGATGACCTATTAGCCACTATGCCTCGTCCTCTGGAATCATAAGCTAAAATAAACCTCTTTTTCCTCAAGCTGCCTTGATCATATTTTACCATAGCAATAAAAAGAAACTAATACAGAGATGGAGAACATAGTAATCTAGTACCCCAAGGAAAAGAGGGTAAGCTAACTGCAAAAGAAAATTCAGCTCAGAATAGCACAAGGACCACAATAAAGTCATGTAAGGGCTGATATAACCAAGGTACTGGAGCTGAGAGAAAGGGAAACATGAGCAGAAAGTGGGCCATTTCTGTACCTTCCATTGTGGGACGTGAACAGCCAGTACAGAAGCAAATGGTAACAGAATCTTTGTTATTAAGATGCTCAGGGGCCCTAGAGAAGATGGTGCAGCCCTGGCTGCCCTTGTAAAAGTTCCTAGCACTTAACGGCAGAGCTTAAGTGTAGGTTGATGTCATTACGCTGGTGAAGGATAGAATGAGGCCTGTCTTTGGATGAGAAGGATGGGCAGAAGGAAAGTTTTAGAGAGGCAGAGGAGGCCAGAGCAAGGGAGAGGCAGCTGAGAGAACATGGCGGCGGATGTTAAGATTCTTCTCTGCACATTTACAGTTTGTTATGACTTAAGTGGCTTAAGTGTTCTTAATGGATGAATGTGTACAGGATTTTGTGTATCTAGATGGGCAAATTATATCTTATCTAATGGACAGCTTATATCGTAATCAATTGGTTTTAAGTTTATTGTGTGGATGTATTGTGGAATGAGAATTTAACATGTAAATCTGATTGTTGGGTTACCATTTGTTGAGTTGATTTTACTGAGCGTTCCAGGTGAGCAGAAAGTCACCAAGAGAGATACTAATCTGAGATAAAGTAGCACTGGTTCAAATGGCCCTCTGGAGCCAGAACTATCGAGAGAGCGCCCACCAGGGTATGTATGGGAACCAGTTCCGTTGCTTTTTTATTTTACCACAATACCCTGTAATTCCAGTTGCCGGTGATTCAATTCCCTTTTCTGACCTTTTTTGGCACTGCACACATGTGGTACTCAATTATTTTTTTTCAAATACCATCTTTAAGTAGAGAAATTCAGGGCCTAGGGAGCTGGTTTAGTGAGCAAAGAGCTTGCAACACAAGCACAAGGCCCTGAGTTCAGATACCCTACCCCCCATAGCAAAAGCTATGGATGAAAGCACACATCTATAACCCCAATGCTGGAGGGTGTTACACAGAGACAGGCATATTCCGAGACCTATGTAGCCAAGATGGTAAGCCTCAGGTTCAGTAAAGAGACTGTCTCAGAAACAAAGGGGAGTAGAGGAACAGACCTGATGTCTACACATATAACACTCAGACCCACATACACGAAAATGAATCTATCTGCCTACCTTGCAATGTGGGATATTTTTACCTAAAAGGTTTTGTAACCATAGGCACTGATCATCTGGGAAATACTCAATTTCGGTGTTAATTCACATTTCCCCAAAAGTGGTTCATTTTAGGCAATATCAAAGTATTTTATAGTCTACCCACTGATCACTCAAGAAGTTGTCAAGTGCACAGTTGGTACATGCTGGAGCAGGGTCTCATGCTGTGTATTCAGATGCTGACTTCTGTGCCATGAGATCTAGTTAGTTAAGATCTCAGTAAGTTAGCATACAATAGTAAGGATACAGGTAGTGTCATGAATATTGAAGAATCTCCTCTATTAATGTGGTGTAAAGCATGCTCCCCAATGATCTCTGATTGCTTAATCAAAGGCTGAACAGGCAATGACTGGGCAGAGGAGAAAGGCTGGAGCTCCTATCCCATGCAGGGGCTGAAGGGAAAATTGCCGGTAGAAAGAGTTGGCCTTGAGGCAGGTGAGGGTCCAGGAAGAGAGGAAGAACCACAAGGGGAAAAATTGTAGAGAGACCATGTAAAGTCACCAGGAGGACTGACATGAGGACACACGAGAAGAGAGCAAGGTAGGCTAGATTCAAACTGCAAGTAACACAGGGCCTAGTGCTAGGATGTATATAGGTTAGACCCTCAGACCCTGCCCGGTGTAGGCTTACAGCTTGTTAATAAAAACACCAGGTCTGTTCCTTTTATTTAGGAGCTATATGGGCTAAAGTGGGCGTAGAGGCACCCTGCAGATATCTGGGAGCAAAAGTAGGAATAGAAACCTCCCCCAAAAATACTCGTCTAGGTACATGTTTTCTAAAATCTTAATTTCCTCTTAAAAAATGCAATCCTCCTTACTGGTAAGACATTGTTCAGTTTCAGTGGTAGGTTCAGTGTCTATGTCATTCATTACAAGCCTGACAAACCACAATTTTTCTATCAGTTGTTCTATCAAGTAAAAATGATGTTCTGTAAAAAAGCAGCCAGGTCAGCACACACAACTCGATCACACACATTTCTAGAAACTTCTGAAATGTTTGATGCAGACTTTTTACTTCATTATATACAATAATTGAGGAGTGGGATATAGCAGTGAAGTTCATCATTTTTAATTCTTCAAAGACATTTAAAAAATTAAAACTATTTTCTCTGAGTGACCAGAATTTAGTAAAATTAGAAGAACAGTTTGACTTCATGGAACTTCAAAACGGGACTCAGGGAAACCCCAAGGTTGTTTTATTAATGAACAGGAAATTGTCTTGTGCACAGACCACATTGCACAGCACAAGAAGGAAGTGGAAACAACACAAGTGAATGGCTCTAGAGTAAGAATGGTTTCCTTTGCAGGGTGATAGGCGGGACCTGTATCTTTTCTAAGTCTTTAACTATTTCACCTGCTAGGGCATGCACTAGTTTAATAACATCTGAAAAACCAGGAGCTAAGCACACCAGAAGATAAGCCATTGTTTCTCTTTCTCCTCTGTCCAACCAATAGTTATGAAAACACTAGAAATAGAGAAAAGCCACAAGAAGAAAACATCCAAGGGACGGGAGCTTTCCTCATTCTATGAAAATTTTACAAAACAGAAATCCTCTCCTGAAAGCCATTTCTGTAAAGACCACTAATCTCACTAAAGTTACACACCCAGCAAGTGTGTTACCTGCACAGTCCCTGCAAGACAGGGAAGGCAGTCTCACCCAAGGTCTGAGTAGAAAAGTGCTAGAAAGTAGAACCCTTGACGAGTAAAACCATTTCCCTCACAAAACTCAGGAGCGTGCGGGAGGAAACATACCTCTAAGTAGGGATCGCGGGCCATTGGAGACCTTGCAGCCTTCTTCAGGCTTCGCTGCTGAGCTATGAAGCGGATCAAACAGTTTGTTTCTGGAGAGCCCCGCACACCAACCGTAGAACGGCGTCTGTTCTTCTGAAGGGAAGATGATGACTTTCCTGCAACAAAACACTCTCATAAATCAGAAGGGAACATGGCAATGGCTGGGTCCTGTGCTGGTGATGGGTCACCATAAGAGACAAAACAGAGTCCACACATGTAACAGAAAATTTAGTGAAGAGCTACTGGCAGCGCTGCACGAACTGTCACTTGACCACTGATTAGATCAGCACTTGGCACACAGAAGACCACAAATACTCCTTTAGTTTTCATTTGTGCCCCATAGCTCCAATACATAGAGAGGACAGGAGTAACAGCTCGATGCTAAGACTCTCCTCTTGTTTATAGCAACAACCATGCACCTAAACTACAGTATGTTGTGGTTTCACTTACTGTAGCCATCCGGACTTGAAAGTATCACACGGGAACAGTTTAAAGCGTACCATTGCAAGCAGCACACAATCCACTATCTACCAACATCTAACCCTGACATGAATCTCCTGAATGGGCATGCTATATACCCTAAGGTCACTCTCTGGCTATCTGGCTGTGAGAGAGTCACTGTTTGGTACAGTAACTGTGTTCTTGCAAACGTTATTTTATTTTGGCCCATCCTGGCCTCAAGAGCAGTGATGCTAGCAATTCAGCTAAGCTAAGAAGTGCTTCCTGTAAGGGCCCATAGGGTATTTGAGTAGAGAGAATAGTTTGTAATGGTCAAGCTTGATTCTAAACTCAACTAGCTTGAGGACATCTTGGATAGGGTGTGTTTCTAAGAGCCTGTCCACAGACAAGTAGGCCACATCTCTTAGTGGCCAATTTATAAATTAAGCATGATCATTGGTATGTATGCGTAGCAAAAATTATCTTTATTTTATGATTTATTCATAGTTTTAGTTCTAAAAACTTGCTGCAGCCCTTGGAACAGAGCTTCCATATAAGTTAGGACTGGTGAGACACACTGCTCATATTTTTTCAAAATTCTTTTTACTCTGGGATAAGCTACTTCACCTTCAGCATGCCATCCTGAATTTTGCTCACACAGCTATGTACACAAAAATGGATCTAGTCTTTAATGTGATAATTCGGAGCAATGCAGAATGAGTGTCACTTTGGCTTTGCCTAGTTCATGCCTTACACAGTATCACGGTGTGATTGGCTCCCCCAGTGTCTCATTATCCTTCTTTATAATCACTGTTCTAGAACCCAAAGGACTCTCTTCCTATATTTCCTTTGACATTGGGAATTTCATTCCTGAGGTTGAAGAAAACCAATATCTGGGTCAGTTTTCTGTTTGGGATTTTTGAACGAGGCACACAGCCTTGTCCCTTTTAACTTTCTTAACTGCCTTTCAACTTACTCTGATTTTGAAATACACTGGTGGGCACAAAGCACAACTGATTCAGAAACTGTGTCATATTGGAAGCCCTAGGACTTTTTGATCCCTGCTATATTTGCTGAAAAGTCTCCCCAAACAAGCAAGTCTGCATGGTCAGTATAAATACACACAGAAAGAGAGTCAGACAGTATAACATGTATAATTCAGGACTACTAGAGTTATTGTTAAACTTGAAAAACTATACAAGAGCTTCTCTTACCTGAAGGGGTCTTAACAAAGCTTTCAGGTGTAATTCCCAACTGCTCTACGGTTACTGTGGAGAAGTCCAAAGGTGACTTAAAGGTATCAGGGGTGCAAAGATTAGGAGTCATGTCTGCTGCATGCCTCTGAGGGGTCACAAGCGGCCCGGTACCCAAGATAAAAAAGTCATTTTCTGAAAACGGAAAACACGTTGGAGGGTTAAACAATACATTAAAACACTCAAACCTTCCACTTAACGAGGGCAACAGGTCACCACATACCAGAATTATTACGGACACACTCCTTGGATTCAGAGAGAGGCTTGTTGTGTGAAGTCGTATCCATCTGGAAGATAAGGAAGTTAAAGAATAAAATGTAAAAAATAATCTCACTACAAGCCAAAAAGAATGCGACGGAACTCTAACGCAATTAATACCACAAGCTGGAGCGTTCTGATTAAAGAAACGGCGGGAGGTAGTATTGACTAAACAAAGCGGACCGAAATGATTTGTCCCGGCTTTGCATCCCTGAACCCCGGACGTATAGCAAGCCTACCTCTCCCGCCCGGGCCCCGCGCGTTCCCTCAGACGACTACGACAAGCGTCGCGGAGGCTCCGTTTCAGAGAGCACCAGAGGCCCGGGAAGAACCGGGAGGGCTTCCTGCGGGTCGCTGCACACCTGGACACACCACGTCCGGAGGAGGCGATCAAGCTCCGCTTGCCCGCCAGCAAATTCAAACCGTGGCCACGCCCCCGCGGAGGGATCTTGCGGAACGGCGGCCCACGTGTGTGTGCATCCCGCTCCCTCCAGACCTTACTCTCGTGCTCTCGGACTGAGCAGGGAGACTCTGTGTGTTCCGGAAGAATCACAGACAGCCATGAAATGACCCTGGAGAGACGAAGCTGCGGCAAAAAGGTGTACTGGGGACTACCGGTGAGTTCCGCGGAGCAATACTTCAGTTGCGAACAAATCCCGCCTCTAACCTTGGATTGGCTGCTGGAAACTTCGAAAATGAATCACCAGACCAATCGTGACAGAACCGCCGGGATGGCTAGTTTACTCTATTAGCCAATCCAGACACCAACCGTTACCTCGGTGGGTGGGTGTAGTAGGAGGAGCTAAAGCCCAGCGAGGAGTTGACTGGTATATGGGACTTTGGCGTCCCGCCTCTTCCTTCTCTTTATGCAAATAAGCACTCCTACACTCCGACGTGCGCCTGCTCAGTAACGCTTAGAGCGGCCCTTTGCCAGTAGCTTCTGTTCTGATTCGCAGATACTCCTTTCCGTCAACCAGCTTTCAGCCTCTCTTTCCTTTCACCGCCGTCTAGTGTTACTCTGAGCCCACCCTCCAACCGAACTCTGATTGGCTTAATGCTGGTCAGTGCCGTCCGTTGATTGGCGCAGGTCAGTGTCAGTCTGGGCGCGCGGTTGGGGGAAGGGCCGCTAGCAGGCTGAGGAGCCTAGGGGCGGGGTGGGAAGGAGGATCGGCCAACCCCGGGGTGTGGGACTGAGGGTGCGTGCGTGAGGAGTGTGGGGCCGACCAGGAAGGTGGCGAAGGGCGGAGAGTCCGGGTGGGAGGCGGGAGGGGTCTCGCGGGCGCGGAGCGCGGCGGGTGGCGGGCCGGGAGCGAGGGTGGCGGCTCCCTCAGGACCCGGCGCGGGCGGCGCGATGCGGCGGGTCACGCTGTTCTTGAACGGCAGCCCGAGGAACGGCAAGGTAAGCGGCAGCGGGGGCGCGACCCGGGGACCCCCGCAGCCTCCGACAGCCCCGGGCAGCTCGGCCACCGGAGCTCCGAGGCGCCGCTGTCACCTGAGCAGCTGGCCGAGGTCCCCTCCCACCTTCCCGCTGCGCCCTCCTGTCCTTATCCGTGCTGAGTAATGCTCAGCCTGGGGAGGAGGCAGTGATCACGGAGGCGAGTGACCCTGGCCAGGTCGGGAGAAGGAAACTCCAGGGGACAGTCGAGTGACATCCTCAGAATGAGGACCTGGTCTGGACCGCTTTCCTCATCTCTCAGGGTGCCCCGGGCCCCTTGCCCCACCACTGTGCAAACTTTTATACACGTTTTATTGTGTCGCCTTGTTTTGGTTCCTTAAAGGATGATGACAGCAGACCTTCGGAATGACTTGATTTGACAGTAGCCTTAGCTGCATTTAGGCCTCCGTGGAGGGCGTGGTGCTAAATATTTTTCCGATGTTGCAGCTGCCTCTTGCCCCACCCTTGAAAGTTATTCTTTGGAAAATATTGGCTGTTTCTGGCGGACTAGTAATGTGTGGTTAAATGATTGCCCCACACATTAACTAAGCCTGTTTAAAGTCTCAAAAATAATGAACCTTTTTAAAGTTTCAGTTCAAGGTACATCGGCCAGAGTACTCTGATTCCCCCGCGTATACACAGCAGAACTATTCAAAGACATTAAAGTTGGGGGTTGGGGAGGGGCGGAGTTTTTCAACCTTTCTGCAGTTTTGAATAAACAGATTCTGGAAATCTGATCCACAGTGGGGTTTGTGCTCTGATTTTAGTTTCCTAAAAGATTTGATATTCACACAAAAATAGTGTTCACATTAGCTCAACAGTGCTTCAGAAATATATGCTGAAAAGCTGTCAGTTCTGATCGTTAACTATTCCTTAACCAACTCTGGAGTTGGCTAGTAGTCTGTGTCGTTTTTTATTGAAAGATTTAGTGTTGCCAGTTGTATTGATATGCACTTTCACCAGTGTCAACTCTGTTGTGTGACTCCATGAAGTCAAAGCGATTAGGGTTCCTATAAGTCTTCAGCTCTTCTCTAAATCTCTTCTGAATTCACAGAATGCTATTGTCCAAAAATTAAGGGAGTTGCTCTTGGTGTATTTTTAAATTTTTTTAAAACTTCTAAAAAGTTAAAACTTTGACTATGAGTTTCCAGGTTAGTATTATTTACTTGAAAAATATTGAGACTCAGAAGATTGGAGAAAGTGCATCTCAAATGATTATGGGTACTTATGGTTTACAATGATCCTAAGACTGAAATAAAAAATATTAACATTTAATATTTAAATGTTAATATCTTAAGCTACAGAATATGTTCCAAAGCTATTTCCTGTCCTTTCAGCTGATGGGAAAATATTAAAATGACTCTTATTTGAAAAGATCACAATACATACATACCACCTGCATTTATGTATGTGGCTATTTAGTGAAATCATAGTCACTGTATTTAGTCAGGATTGTTGTAAACATGATGTGGATGCACATTAAAATGTTCCCAAAGGAAGTGCTACTTTGAAATAGTTTGCTTTCCTGTCTATAAGGTAGAATATATCATTTAGATTGTCTCCTTGCTTACCTGGTGTCTATTTTTAATCCCCTAGTCATGAGAATTTTGTTTGACTGCATCTCCTTCTTACAGCTTGCTTTGTGGCTATTAGGTCATGCATGGGCTGTGATGTAGAAAGGCACAGGTTTCTTCACCAGGCATCAAGATATCAACATGCATTTTTGATTTGTGTAACTCAATAGTGCTTTTTTTTTTTTTTCTTTTTTCTTTTTTTTCGGAGCTGGGGACCGAACCCAAGGCCTTGCACTTGCCAGGCAAGCGCTCTACCATTGAGATAAATCCCCAACCCCTGAATAGTGCTTTTAATGTTGATGAAACAGCTGATTTTTTTTCTAAGTGAAAAGAAGTACATGGAAGATATAAGATGATCCTTGGGGGTTTAGGAAGGGGTGCATGTTATTTATATTTTTATTTAAAAACAAAATAATTTAAAAAAAAAACTTGCTTTTTCTAATCTGGAAAAGCATGGGAGCCTCTACTTCCTGAACCTGTCAAGCTGGTTTTGTTTTCTTCCAGAGCACAGGTCTTCATATGTAAATAGACTGGTAGCCAACAGTTCATTTACCAGTTGGTTCTCTTTGACATAGGATGTATAGAAGCCTACAAGTACATTACAGAGATTTACATCACACAGTATTAATGGGATTAGCCATCAACTAAGTGCCAAGTGACTTTAAAACCTAAAAGAATCTGCAGATTGAAACCAGTATTAATTAGCAAGCACAGTAAACATTGGGAAAGTAGCAAAGCTGGCTGCTTTTCCTAGCATCAGCTGTAAAGTTAAAAAACTAAAAGGCTCTCAGAAGCCAAAGAGTGCCATGTTTTAAGAAACTTTGCTTAATAACTGCTATAGTCAACTTCTTCCTTAGGGTATATTGTTCTTTGAACTATTAACCGGCGATATGATGAGATCATCCTCATCATGACATGACCAAGACATGAAAAGAGTATTTTCCTATACATGCAGTCAAAGGTCTTAGATTTTTTTTTTCCTTAGGTTTTAAAAAATTTGGGGATTAGGGAGATGGCTCAGGAGCAAGTGTGAGGATCAGAATTGGGACCCTAAAAAGCAAATGTTGGGTAGATATGGCAGTCCACCAGGAATTCCAGGCCCTGAAGGCAAAGATGAGGGATCCCAGGAAGAAGCTGGCTCTTTATACTGGCCATGTTGGCAAACTCAGAGATTAGTGGAGAAACCCCGCCTCAATGAGTAAGGTACAGAGCACAGGAAGAAGACTCTTCAAATCAACCTTGGGCCTCAACATGCGTGTGCACACAGGTACATGCACACCTGAACACACACATGTGCCTACACACATTCAAACACACACCCATGAAAAAGAATTAAAACCTTCATTGTTTAAAGGAAATCTTACATGTAGCAGAATCTCACTAAATTTAATGATAAATATATAAAAGATTCTTGCTGGCCAATTTGTAGTCTGAGTAAATAAAAGTCCTCATGTCATTTAGGAAAATATTTCTGACTGTGGCACACAGTTTACAATTAAATAAATATACAACTGATTGACGACAAACCCAGAAACATTCTACCAATGGACTTTGAAGATTATACTACCAAAACATTTGATGTGTTTGAATTGTGGGGGAGGAGGAAGGAACTGATATTGGTTCCAGAAAGGTCTGCTGTGCTTACACCTTTCATCTTTTCTCTCTCTGCCTCCCAGTTTCCTTTGATCTCTTTAATATTCCCGTAAGGGTTTAGTATTAAGAATATGTAATGAAGATTCAAACATCTAAATAAAATGTGTGGTTGTAAGCAACCCTGCCATCAATAATGAGCTGGGCAAATCATAGGCTTTTTGTGTACAGTTGGTTTAGCTACCACTTTACAAGTGCTGTTTGAGTGTGGGCCTCCATGCCAAATGCTGAGACTCAGTAGACTGGGAAATGCCTGTGTTCTAGACTGATGTCTGCATCCTTAGTTCAGGAAGTCACTTCTCTTCTAACTGGGTATCAGGTCAGAAATGTGCTGTTGGTATTATACATCCAGGCTAGAATTCATTACATTATTAGAGCTGGAAATCTGACTTATGGAATCTAGCCCTTAGAATGAGCTTTGTGTTCTTTTTTTTTTTAATATATTTGATGTATATAGAAGATTGCAATATAAAATATTGATGGTGCATCAAAACAAAAGGAAAATACTAAAAGCCATTTTCATTAATTTTGTTTCTCTTTGTTGCTTTTCAGTCTTTCCAAACTTGACTGTTTTCATTTAATATTTCTATCACTTAGTGATAACATCTGCATTTCAATGCCTATTGAAAGCCATATTTAAACACTACCACAGTTTATCCACACCAACAGGCTGGAGTCATATACAATACTGTGTGTGTACTTTAGCATAAAGAACAAGAATTTCCTAGAGTGCTTTATGCACAGAACCACTGGGAAGACTTGAAAATCAGTGTTGTCTTCCAACCCCAGTAGGTCTGAGTAAGGAGGCTAGGCTATATAATTCTAGCACAGCTCTGGTAATTCTTACCATAACAGGCTTTGGGCTGTAATTTGAAAACCATCTTCAACTCATCCATTCCCACTCCATCCCCTGCTGCCTCTCCAGAGAGATGGCTCAGCAGTTAAGAATATTTCCTGCCTGTAGAGAACTGGTGTTTAAATATCAGTACCTATGTCAGGTGGCTCACAATTGCCTATAAGTTGAATTCTAGAGCTTCAAATGTTCCTGGTTTTCATAGATACCTGCCCTTATACCCCTCCCCAACTTGGATATATAATTCAAAAAAGTAACCCCCTGAGTTTGATTAGTGCTGCTTATTTGCTTGTGGGTATGGGGCCAACTAGTTGAGTATGGGCAACCTACCACCAACCATGTCTTAAACGGAAAATGACTCCTTTAGCAGCCTCAACTGTTAATAGCTGCTTCATCAAGGCCTTACCCTTAGGGCACTCTCCCTCACTCGTGTTGAAAGTTTGACTGGCTTGGTGTGGAAGACAGGTTTTTGCAGGAACTGTAGCTCATGTGAATTGGTGTGATAAAGTTATGTCCAGAAGTCAACGTTTCTCAGCACTCCTCATGTGCTAGCTCTTCCGTTCTTTCTGACCACTCTTCCTAGAGACTTCCTGAAACTTGGATTGGGGAAGTTAATATACGTGGTTCATCTACAGCTGAGTGCACATGGTCACTTAGACTTTGTTCTCTGATTAGTTTTGAGTCTGTCCATTAACAGTTACCTACTGCAGAGAGAAGCTTCCCTGTCCAAAGTTGAGAAATGTTACTCTATGAGAATAAACATAAATATTTAATAGGCAATTTGACACCATGATAATTTTACATTACAGCAGTAGATTCCTCTCTAAGGCCTGTGAGCTTTTGGCTACGTTTATGGTACCAGGCATGAAATCCGCCCTCTGGAGCAGGCATCATATCCCATCAGAAAATGGTTGGTTATCCCTGTAACTGTCACTATTATACCAGTGGCACATTCTACCAGGCAAGTATGTATTATATTAGGATGTCTGTTTTTTTCTTCAGCATCCTTCATAGCACCTTTTGACACTTTGTAAGCTAATAAGTAGGGAGAGTGTTTCTCTCTCAATCAAGGTTGATTTCTCTATGTTCTAAAGCTACAATGAGTGATATCATCAGCAGTAGCTTCTTACCATCTAGTTATGGTGGATAACCAAGAGTGACCATATGGTTGACCATAGCCTATGGTTGTTTCAGTTACCTCTGAGGCCTCCTAAAGGCCCAGATAACTAACTGGTAGGAAGGTATACTTTACCTGACACTAAGATCTGTATTTAATGACCCATGTGTTCTTAAACAGCATTGTCCACCCATGCAGGGTGTTCCTATATATGTGTGTGTATATACATATATAGGGGATTTTTTTTATTTTTTATTTATTTATTTATTTATTTTAGCTTATAAACTAGTAGATTTCTCTAAGGCCTCTTTGTAAACCTTAGTTTGAGTTAACACACTCCTGCTACTTCTTTCTCTACTTTACCTGCCTTCCCCGTTCTATTAACCCTTTCATCAGAGTACTCCACTCCCATCCTTTCATGTTGCCTGTGTGTCATCCACTCTGATTATACTGTTTACTTGGGTGGCAAGATCGTAGCTTTCCATACAGCTTTTTCATAAACTCTTGGTTTCAGTTAAGTCTTCTACATCTCCATAATTCTCCACCTCCCATCAAGCATCCAGTTTCATAAGATCATTGCAGATTTTAAAAAGTCATTGTGGTTGCTTATGTTCCCACCACTAGTATATGAGTGTTCCTGTTGATTATATCTTTCCTAACAGTTAATATTGTCAGAATTCTCTTTTCCTTTCAAGACAGGGTTTCTTAGTATAGCCCTGATCGTCCAGGAACTTAGTTATAGACCAGGCTGGCCTAGTACTCAGAGATCAGCTTGCATCTGCTTCCCAAGTGCTGGGTTAAAGGCATGTACTACCATCACCAGCTAGAATTTTCAATTCTTAATATTGTCCTTCTTGACCTCAGGAGTGTTAGACCATGAAATAAGATCATTTTCCCTTTGAACTTTATTAGAATTGTATTAGGTGAATTGAGCTATTTTAGGTAAGAGTTGTTATTGGTGCTTTGGTTAGACAACTCAGCATGCATAATTTAGCCATTTTGTATTAATAGTGTGTTATGTAAAGTGTTGTGAGACTATGTGTGACTTTAAATTGATAAACAAATGTTGATAGTAACTCTCCCAAGTATATTGGCTTAGTATAAGGGAAAATTTTGAGTTTATAGAACTTTTCAGTTCTTTATTTTTTCTATTGATGATCTTTTGCTTGTCAATATTTTTAATTATTAGATTGTCAACTATAAATTTTATTTTAAAACTAATATCAAAAGCATGGGTACTTTAAAATAAATTAAAAATTTTCCCTGTCCCTGTGTAATACAGGTTTTTCATAAGTTTGGAAAACAAATTTAAAGATTTATCAGTAGTCAGTCATAGCTCCATTATCCAAACATATTCACTTTCAACCCTTTTATTTTTTTTTTTTTTTTTTTTTGGAGCTGGGACCCGAACCCAGGGCCTTGTGCTTGCTAGGCAAGCGCTCTACCACTGAGCTAAATCCCAACCCCACTTTTCAACCCTTTATAAATAGCACTTTCAAATTGCAATTATACCATATACTTCATCTTCTGATGTAAATTCCTGTGAAAAACTTAGATGTAACTGATGTGACCTAGTTCAAAACTCTAAAAACAATGACATTTTACTCAGAGATTTGGAACCTACTAAGAAGCAAGTAATATAACATTTAGCCTAGGACAGTCTTCCATTTAAAAGCTTAGGATGACACCTCCTTTCATTTTGCATCTATGCTTTCACCGTGTAGTCTACCCTGGCCTCAGACTCCGTTCCCCAGCCTCTTTGGTAGCAGAGTCCGCCATCCTGTTACGTGGTTGGTGATTTTGTTTTTAGCTCTGCTCATTAGCTGTACCAAGACTAGTTGGTTGGTATTCTTAGAATATATGGCAACTTTTGATAACTTATTTTGCCTTTGAAACTTTATAAGGTTTGGGTAGAAAGGTATTTAAATTAATTTATAGATACTACAATAAAAGTTGGATTCAATTTATACCTTGATTCCTTAGTTTTTCTAAGGAAAACCCATCTTGTGTATAGGCGACTGTGTGGGAGTTTTCTGTCATATATTCAAAGTTGACTCCATGGCAGGTTGAAAGCAGGGTCCCTGTTATTATCTTGATTACCTTTCTATTGACATGATCAAGTGCCGTATCACACTGTGACCAAGGTAACTTATGAAAGAAGTATTCATTTGGGACTTATAGCTTCAGAGGCTTAGAGTTTATGATCTTGTGGCAGAGAACACAGCAGCAGGCAGACAGGCATGGTGCTAAAACAAGAGCTACCTGGGAATGGCATGGCCTTTTGAAATCTCAAATCCAGTGACTCCCTTAGCCCCAACAAGGTCATACTTCCCAATCCTTCCCAGTTTCACCATCTGGGAACTAAGCATTCACATAAATGGTCCTCTTGGGGCCACTTGATTTTGAGTCACCTGTTTCCTAAGTACGATAGGTATTTCAGCGTTAGTTTGCTTTACCCTGTTGCTTAGAACAGCATTGTCCAGTAGAAGTGTGGTGGTAGAAAGTTCACATGTGTGCTGTTGCCTTTTAGAAACTTTAAATTAAGCTTACTGAATTAAAGTTTAAATTTCCTCATTTTGTCAATGTAGCACTGGATTGTGGTGAGTGGCCTTTCTGTTCATTAGGAAATAACCAAGGCATATGAAAAACCACCTCAATTGAATGGAAGTAGACAGCAGTATAATTTGATTGATTTTGAAAAGGAAGTTACATAAAGTCTAATGCCTCTTATTTTAAGCTGGGAGCTTAACATGAGCAGATACATCCATCTTGCACGAAAGAATTGCTGCAAGAAAGTTGATGTCAGGGAAAGGAGGAGATGTGAGGCCAAGGAAAGCCATGGAGAATACCCAAAAGGCAGAAGAGGAGAAAGGGAAGGACTTAGAGAATTCCTAGTGCTGTAGTAGCAAGGACAGCAAGAACGAGGGTGCAGATCGCAGGAGGAGATGCTCTTGTCCCGCTTCCCCCAACCATTTTGCATGCTGTGGTTGTCTTTGCCTTTCTGTGTTACAGTTGTGCTTTTCCTAGCATCCAGAGCCCTTGGCTGACAGTGCTGCCATTGGGAATTAGCCACTGGGAAGCCAGTAAGAGCTGACTAGAGCAAAAGATCATGTACCGACCAATGCTCAACCCCTTGCTAACACAGCTGGTGCATCATTATATGTTAGACGCTGCCTGAGTCACTGCAGGACAAACCCATTTCTTATACAACCCAGCAGTGTTGCACTCAGAATGCTAGATGCTAAAATCTGGATTTCATAAAATAATAGTTTTTGAAAAATTAATGAGGTGGGAAATTGTTACCTTCTCTATGATGGCTGATGTAGTGAATAATATGCTAAACAGCAGAAAACTATTGCTATTACAACAAAAAAAGGAAAGGAGCCATTCCTACAAAGAAATAACACAAGAACAACATAATAAGGACTTCAGACTTAGGCAGTTTACTAAGCTGTAGACATCAACTCATTGCCTCATAAAACTAAGGTAGATAAAAATGTTTTTTTTTCATTACTAGTTAAAATTACAAACTATAGAGTTTGTCACAAGTTGACTGATAGAAAATACTAATCTAAATTTAAGTTCAGATCTATCTTCAGAGTTAATGTTGAATATAAAGATTCTATATTAGTTTTGTTTGGCTGTAATTTCTTTCTTATTATTGTTAAAAATAGATTCTTCTCTCATATAATACATCCCAACCGCAGGTCCCCCTTTGTCCCCTCCTCCCAGCTATCTCCCACCTTTCCCTTCCTCCAGATCTACTACCCCTCTCTTTCCATTCAGAAAAGAGCAGGCCTCCAAGAGACAACAACAAAACAAGATATAGTAAGACAAGGCAAAAGCCCTCATATCGAGGCTGGGCAAGGCAACCCAATAGGAAGAAGAGTCCCATGAGTATGCACAAGAATCAGAGATACACCTGCTCCCACAGTTAAGGTGCTCAAAAACCAACCAAGCTAACGGCCATTGACATATGCAGAAGACCTGATACAGACTCATGTAGGTACCATACTTGCTGCTTCAGCCTGTATGAGCCCATGTGAGCCCTTAGTCAGTTCTGTATGCCATGTTCTGCTGTCCTTCCTTCCCTCTGACACTACAACTTTTTCCTCCTCTCTTCCTGCAGGCTCTTTTCCAGTTTTGAGTTTGTTAAAATGGGAGGCACAGAGTAATTGTCTATCATCAGGCAGTGCTCTGAATCTTCTAAATGATCTTTTAATCTGTAATGTCAGTGATTTATTGTATATGTTCAAATTAATCTGGTCTGTTTACAGGTGGTTGCTGTATACGGAACTTTGTCTGATTTGCTCTCAGTAGCCAGCAGTAAACTCGGCATAAAAGCCACCAGTGTATATAATGGGAAAGGCGGACTGATTGATGATATTGCTTTGATCAGGTAACTTTCTCTTTATAAAGCTCTCAGTAGTGGACCCTTGCTTCTTGCTGTTGTGCTGTTACTTATGCAATAGTTTCACTGCTCTTATGAAAGCTGGGTTTTTGCAAGGGATTATCTGGAAGTCACTTGAATTTAACGTCTGTTGATCAGATAGAGAACCCTTACTATAGTTTAGAACCTGGATAGTCTACATTGGTCATATATGGCACTGAGAATTTCTTCTTTATGGTAATTTAAAGATTTAAAAGTTTCTTACGTCCCCTTCTTTATTGTTAAATTTGTTTTTAGACAAATTTCATAAACAGCACTAGTAATTGATAGTAAGTACTACAAAATTCTAGCTAGAGGTAGCACCAGGGTCTACATAATATTACCTTTTAAAGCTGCTTTTTGTTTTTTTAGTCCCAGGTAGATTATCCCTTGAAACAGTTATCAAGTTCACTTCACTCCTCAAAGGATGAGACAGTTGTGAGACAGGAGAGTAGTTGAGCGGGAAGATGATGAGGGAGACATTCTAGGTAGAGACCACACCAACAGTGCGTGGTCTCAAGCTTTGCTTGAGTTATCCATCTGCTTGGCAGAGCATAAGTTTTAACTTGATGGTGTAAAGACTGTGATGCTTTAAATGACATTGTATATGATGACTAATCTACACCTAAATCCAGAGCAGGGCAGGGCAGAGTGACTCTCCAGTCTAATAGACTTCCTTTACAAGTCATTGGTTCTAGTCATTTTAAACAGAGAGACCAAGCATCTGAGAAATAAGGGATCTTACAGGGCATAAAGGTTCGCAGTTTGATTTTTGTCTGTGAGAACAAACTTTCATTCTAGTCTAGAAACATTAACTAGCAAACTGAGCAAGTTGAAAATATAAATTGAAATGTAAATCTAAATAAATTAGAATTTTTTTTAGTGTTTTTCATTCTCAGTTTCTGTGAATAATTGGCCAACATCACTGAATATATCAATCTAATTTTTATTCATAAATTCTGTTCCCAAGAAAAGCCCAGTGTGTCGTATGTTCCTGTAAGTCAGATGGAGGTGGCTGTGTGTGTGTGGAGAGGACAGAAGTGTATGAGGCTTACACTGTGCTTTGGCTCTCAGTAGTGCCTCTGATCACTGAGTTACAGTAATGGTGCAGGCAAGGGTGGTCAGGAGGAGTTATCCTGGTAAGTCAAGAGGACAGGCGAGCTGAGATATTTAATGTGGTCATGGCAGATGTGTAGTGAATAGATGTTAAAACAGAATTGCTCAGGGTTTCATATTTTTCAGGATTTATTATGACAATTGGTTTTAAAGTGCCTGGCTGCTAATTATTTGAGAAAGCACCCAATAATTTACTTAAGAGGTAAAGAATTAATTTAAAGACAAAAGTGGACTGTTGCTTCAGTCATGTCTTTTGGATATAAAATAGTACAGTCTTCAATTAATAATAAGGCCAAATTCATAAATTTTGATAGTAAGTTTTGTTTTGTGTCATTTTAAAAAATACTTTGATATACAGGGTCAGTTGTTTGATTTTAGATCTAGTCAGGGTTAAACAGAACCATGGAGACAGTTTCCTTGTAGGTAGGCTGGTGACAAGGCCTGTCATCTGTGTAGTTCTGAGGAATAGTTCAGATAAGTCACCACTTAATTAACATGCTTTCTGGCTTTTGATTGTGGCTTTCTAAAATTTGGTTTTCCCAGGGATGATGATGTGTTGTTTGTGTGTGAAGGAGAACCATTTATTGGTAAGTAACTTTGTTAAGTACCTATTTTATTTGCCACAGTAATAAACATGAAATGGTAAATACAAGGAACTGTATGATTTAACATGAAAAATCATGATGACTAAGCTCAGGTCTTTACATTTTTTATTCTTCACTGACTTTATGTCATCTTATACATATTTGAATTATAATTATAGTCTGTATATTTGCTCCATTACATGTCTTTAAGGTGTCCTAGATATGTACATTTGTTACCTATAACATGATAAGGTAATTGATTTTAGAAATAAATTTTCGTTGAAAGTAATTGTTGGAGTTTCCTTATTATTACTACTGTAATAATACTACTATTATTAGTACTGTATTATTTACTTGTACCCATGTATTCCTTGAATAGTGTTGACTGTCCTTTACTGCCAGTCAAATCTTAGCATGAAAGCATGACTTGGCGTCAGCCACTAACCTTTCATTTGGAAGAAAGCTTATATATTTGGATATCTCAAAAGAGAAGACCTAATGCATAAGTAAGCAACTGTTCTTTAACGACTATTTAATTTTGTTTCTTGTACTCACCCATGGGTGTGTGTTTCAGTGTTTTAAAGCCTTACTGTCATTGTGTTTGATGAGTAGAGGGGATTCTTATGAGTTTTTGCTTCAGGCAGTAGCCACATTAAAAGTAAGTGTGCTGGCATGTTAGTACTTGCTTAGGAAGCAGAAGCAGGTGTTTCTCTCTGAGTTCCAGGATAGCCTGATCTACATAGTGAGCTCCAGGCCAGCCAAGGCTACACTGTAAGGTTCTTGTATCTGAAAAACCAACAACAGAATAAATGTATAGCCTCTTCTGCCTCTACCTTAAACTCTGAGCAAATCTTTTCTCCACCATCCTGTCCCTACTGGCCTTACTGAAAGTGGCTACTCAATTGATTCTTTGCAGACTAGCCATAAAAAAACCATTCATTAAGTAATAGTTAGGCTGAGGTTTAATTCAGTAATAGAACCAGTGACTGCTATGTATAGAGGTCTGAGTTCAGTCCCCTACGCCCCCCCCCAAATAACAAAAAAAAAAAAATAGTGCTAAGATTTTTGTTTATTCCTGTAATTTCTTGGAATATTTAATAAGTTTTCATCCTCTACATGTATTGATGCCCCCCAAAGTCTCATTGGGTCAGTAGAGTCCTATTTGTCTTTTTAACTCAATGTCACTAGTTTTTCAGGGTTTCGTCACCCTCTAGTGCAATAAGGTATTCATCTTTTTCTTTTTTGTCACAGACATGGAACATTATTGCTAGGAGTTGATGTCATGTTCAAGATACAGGCTGGGTTTATAATTGCTATAAGGCCTTTTGATGACTAGAGTTGAAAATATATATAATGTAGCTAGAGATAAAATTTACATGTTATACTACCTATCTTAAAGTTTAACATATATTATGAGATGTTTATGTTCTATAATATGATATAAAATAGCTCATGGGTTCATACTGAATCTTTCGGGATATTCAGGATTATAAAGTTTTACTTTCCATTCTTCCATATTTGTAACCCTGATTTCCAATTATTCAGAGAGTGATGGAATTATAATGTCACATTATTGTACACCCATTAAATGGATGGATCCTACTCAAAAACCACATAAAACTTCAGAGGAATAATCAATATTTCAATCCTAGTAGGGTCTGCCAACAGCTTAGCATTTTTTATATAGCCTCCTGCCTTTATCTTTGTGTTTACATGGTTGCGTTTCCACATTGTCAAAGGTACATGCAGCATGTACTATCTGTCCTTCCTAAGCTCCATCGATGGTCCCTCCTCAAGTGCACTAGTGCTTGTCTTCAGTGCTTGTGCCATTCTTTCTAGTGATTGTCTGAAAGTACTCTAAGCGGTTCTTTCCAGTCTTTGTGACCAGTTCTCTCTGGCATCTTGCAAGCTATACAGTTTATGGCTCTCTACTTGAAAGTCAGATGTAGAATCATGACAAAATTTATCAAATTATAAACTTTAGATATGTACATTTATGTCAGCTTTACAAAGAAGCCCTTGAAAAATTGTTGGTTCACATTTTCTTTGTTTGGGTATTGTAAGTTGTTTCACTTTGTTGTGACATAAAGGGTGGCATCAAGAAATCTGGTCTTAAATGACTATTCTTGATCACCCACAGGACTTTCCTTCCCTTAGTCTAGCAGCTTTGTGTACTTTTTCTTGGGTCGAATCGTCATGGTTGTCATGGAACTTTGATAGATTCTTACAAGGTTTTGCTTTGAGAAATCATTTCATTGTCTTTACAGAATTTTCAATCTTAATATTTCTATTACTTTTTACATGTCATCTCTAGATCCTCAGACAGATGCCAGACCGCCTGGAGGGTTGCTAGGATCTCACACAGACTGGCTTACATTGAATGTAGGAGGTCGATACTTTACAACAACAAGGTAGGTAGCTCTGGGTGTGTGTGTGTGTGTGTGTGTGTGTGTGTGTGTGTGTGTGTGTGTGTGTGTGTGTGTGTGTGTGTGTATCTGTGTGTCTCTGTGTCTTAAAGGACAAAACAATAAACAGGACTGTGTACTGATTCCTTCAATTTTTAATTTCCTTACAAGATTTTCAAGTGCTTCCTAAAAATTTGTGAATTGAGACTATTTTTAGAAAGTTTTTAAAGAAAAATTTTAAATGAAGTGAAGCTTTCATTCTAGAGAAAGCATAAATAAAGCATCATTTCAGCTTTACAGTTGCTTTTTAGATATGTAGTAAACAGATTGCACAGAGAAATTAGCAGTGTTTCTAGAAGCAGCAACTTGAAGATCAGCTACTATAAGATCAAGGGTATTGTAATAAAATGTCTTGCTGGTATTTAAATGAAAAGATAATAATGCACATTAAATCAAAGGAATTGCCAGATTAGAAAAGATTTTGGCAACTTACTGCACATTTTTGTTTCCCAGCGTCACTCCTACCAGGTTGTAGCATGCATCTCTTTGAGAGAACAGCTGAACTCAAGTATACTCTTGACTTAAATATGTTTGTTTGTAAAGACACATGAAGAAATCAATTTTTTTCCCTGAATTCTTAGGAGCACTTTAGTGAATAAAGAGCCTGACAGTATGCTGGCGCACATGTTCAAGGACAAAGGTCAGTAGAACATGTTCTCACTGTTTGGGGGTCCATTTTTATCTGAGCTGACTTTGTAACTCAAGTGGGATAAAGTAATTTTTATAGGAGTAAAGACATGATGACATATTCTGTGACTTTTTTCTTCTACAAATTCTGACTTTATTTTTGTTTATGGGGGGATTTTCTTTATTAAAATGCTATCACAGGTGTCTGGGGAAATAAGCAAGATCATAGAGGAGCTTTCTTAATTGACCGAAGTCCTGAGTACTTTGAACCTATTTTGAACTATTTACGTCATGGACAGCTCATTGTAAATGATGGCATTAACTTATTGGGTAAGTAGCTCACAGGAATATGAGTATTGTAACTATGGGAATGTAAGTATCAGTACGGATAGGTAGTCTTTCTGGCTGGGTATCTTTGCTTATATGTCTCTTTAGCCCATAAATTTTTTACTTGGATTCTAAGTAGATTTAAATTCTATCACAAGTGGCTTTTATAGGTTGGTATTGTTTCTTTGGATTAATAGCTGTTTCTTTACTTTCTGGACTTATTATACTGAGTAGTGAGGTCAAAGGAAGAAAGTTGGTTTGGGTTTACAGTTCTACAGAGAGAGTCCATCATGGCAGGAAGCCATGGCAGCAGGCAGCTGGGGCAGGAAGCTGGGAGAGCCCTGAAAATGAGAGCAGACCAGACTATAAACTCTCAAAGCTTTCCTCCAGCAAGGCTCTGCTTTCTAGAGGCTCCACAATCTCTCAAACAGTACCACCAGATGCAGGATAGTGTTCTAATATTTGAGCCTAGTAGACATTTCTCATAAACACCTCTCATTCAGACCATCACAAGGACTGAAGTAGAACCAAACTGAGGAAGGCAGATGGGAAATGCGCTATTTCGTGTCTGGTAGCATCTAGGGCATATAACGTGAACTCCCAAAGGTTTAAGCACCCCTACCCTTACCATTTGTATTCCCCATGGTTTCTCTTCTTGGCTGACTTTACTTGCCCCCTGTGGCGTTCCTTGGCAGACCATTCCATGTTCCTGGTATCTCTAACTGCCTGCTTTTGAAATCTTGATAGAACCCTCTGACCCCAGAATCTTTACATTCTATATTCGTGCAAAAACAGTATTATGTGAATGTCTACCACCAACTCAAATGTTAGTGAGGTCCCCTTAGATCAGGAGTTCCCAGCCTGTGGATTGAAACCATTGGTGGTTGAATGACCCTTTCACTGGAGTTTCTAAGGCCATCTGTGTATCAGATGTTTACATTAGGATTTGAAACAGTGAAAAATTACAGTTATGAAGTAGCAACAAAAATAATTTTATGGTTGGGGGGTCACCATAACATGAGGAACTGTATTAAAGGGTCACAGCATTAGGGAGGTTGAGAAGACCTGCCTTAGACTGTGGTATGGAATGGGTGCTTGAGTACCTGCATGGCTGGATCTGAAAAAACACGCTGCTAACTGTGCACCTGTCTTCTCAAAGCGAAGTCTTTCAAATGAATTCAGACCTTCATACCCTGGATCCTGTGGTGGGTAAGGGCTGGTCAGATCCTGAAGTGTCCACTGTTAAAGTGCTTGATCTCTTTGAGATGGTAGTAACAAGCTGCCCTTCTCGTCCACAAAGTTATAAACACTCTTTTTTTCTGAACAAAATACTTGTTTTTCTAATCTCCTTTTTCTGGTTTGTGCTTCCAGTTCTCAGTGTAAGCCCGGCTGAGAGTAGCCAGCTGCCTGTGCTGCAGCTTGAAATTCCCTCCACCCGGCTATTTGAAGTTCACTCTCACACACCTTCTTGGGTCATGGACAGAATACAAAAATTCTTTGTCAGAGTATAATGTGAATGCCTGTATTCTAATCCTGGTAGAGTGCTGGTCCAATCTGATGTCCCCTGAGCCTGGCCTTCATTTTCTGTATTCCTGCTGGTCTGGTGTTCTGAGCTTGCAACAATATTGCCTATTAAATCCACTTTTAAGAGTTTTCCAAATATCCAAATTCTTCCTACAAAGGAATTTCAAAAGCATAGATCCTCATGGTTCGTAGTTGTCACAGCCATCATTCCACTTCTGTACTCCAATGGTTGGTCATCTTTTCATGACTGGGAGTGAAGAACTCTCCTGGGTTCATTTTGTACATAGTTATTACTAAGTATAGTTTCCATCCATACATTTTAGATTGCCTCCAGGTCCCCCAAGTCTTCTAGTACTTTAAAAATGATCTTCAGTAAGTTTTTCTGAGACCGAACTGGAGTGTGGAGCTAAAGCAGGTATTGCTGGTGCTAGTAAACATAGATTGAGTAGCCTTTCAACTGACCATATGCAGGCTTCCGTATATGTAAAGCTTGTCTGCATGTTGTAAAGTTTTAGTCTAAACCTATAATTAGAAAAGCAGCCATACCACATTCCCCAAGAGGTTTGATTTACACAAAGGACCTTGGTGAACTTAGCATGAGGGCAAAGAAAGTCTCCTTATTCTGGGTTTTATCGGGGTTGATCCTTACACTGCCTCTTGGGAGGGATGCAGAGAAGTTGCCCTGAGGCCAGGCAGGGAACAGGTGATGTAGGGCATTCTTGACTCAGGGCAGGGAACACCTGCCAGGTGGCTCGTGAGTATGTGCCACTCAGAGCTTTGCCTCTCGGTTGCATGACTGGAAGTGGAGATTAACTTTCATAGGAAAGATTATTTCCTTTCTCCCCATTAACTGCTTGGTCTTTCTTAGTAGCTTAGAATCTAAAGGGAGGGTTTATGTCTATTAATTTTGTAATTCTTGAGTCAGTTTAGCCAACCAAATAACCGAGTCCTCATTTGGAACATAGAGCTTACCAGTGCTGTTACTCACATGCAGACGTATGCTTATTTAACCAAGCCTATGATAGAGAAAATCCCTTTTTCATTTAGAAATAAGAAAGTTTAAGTGTCTGATTTATACTTTTGAGTTATTTTTGTGAATTTGACTTAAACTGTTACTCATTTTGACTTAGCAAAATATTGATAGCAAACCTAGTCAGATTATTCACTGCATTAATAAAGTAGATGAATTGTTAAGATTAAATGAACTAATTGTTTTTAATTAGACTTACAGTAAATAGAATCACTACTAAATTGACAGTTTTAGGAGTGGACAGTGTTAGATTTTTTGCTCATGGCCTACTTAACTACCAACATAATCTAGAAATGTGCCAAGCTTTTGTTGTCACTTACTAGTTTTCTAGTTTTTTCTTTTGTGAAAAAACTTGTTGGTTCCCCCTCCCCCTCAGAGTTTCACTGTGTAACCCAGACTTGCTAGAAAACTGTTCCAGACTCTCCCCCAACTTCAGTATTCCAAGTGATGAGATTATATCAAAATATAGCTCAGAAAAAAAAATTTCAAAACATTTGCAACATTCTGTGGGAACATTCTAAACTACAACTACTTGTTGCTACTGACCAAGCCTAGGGAGATCACAGTCTTCTAGTAAAGTGATTGCCTTGTAGTGTCAGGACCAGAGTTTGGTTAACTGGAGTGGGTTAGAGGCCTAATGCAGAAGCTGGGCATGGCAACCTAGTGTAATCCAGCAAGGACTGGGGCCGGAGGGAGGGAGGCTCCTGGGAGCTCACTGCAGAGCTGTGCTAGTGTACTGGGTACATGAGAGATGCTCTCTCAAAAGGTGGTCAGCACCTGAGAGGGGACTCTCGAAGTTCTCCTCTGGTGCTCTCCCTCCCGCATGTACACGCAAGTACACACAGAAATAAATAAGTCATTAAGCCTACTTGTTTAACCTCAACACTACTGGAGAATTTAACAGAAAAAAATATGTAAAAGCCAAAATGAATTGTTCTATGTGAAAGTCATGCTTTGTATTTTGATAGGTGTTCTAGAAGAAGCCAGGTTTTTTGGTATTGACTCACTGATTGAACACCTAGAAGTGGCCATAAAGGTAAGGTAGTTTTTTTGTTTTGTTTTTATCTTGGTCAGTATTACACTTATCCTAAGTATCACCCCAAAGACCCCATTGATTTTTTTTTTTTAAATATTGTTTTCAAGAATTCCCAACCACCAGAGGATCATTCACCAATATCCCGAAAGGAATTTGTTCGATTTCTGCTGGCCACTCCAACCAAGTCAGAGCTGCGCTGCCAGGTAACTGAAGCAGACCATACCCTGCATGACCTGTGTGTATCAGCAAGTCTAGAGTAGTTCCACAGCCTTCAAAGGTTTTTTTCTTTTGTCTTATTTTTCCTTTTTATGCAAAATAAGTTTACTAATGAGCCATGGCTTTGATTTAAAGTGGCTAGTGCATATGAAATAGAATAGCCTCTTTTACTGTCTAATTGTGCTTTCTGTAGTGGCTCTTGAGTAACATGGAAATTATAGCAGTTTCTTTTAAAGTTTATGTTCACAGTTACTATGTGTGTGGCTGGTCAGTGACAGAAACTTTTATGTGTTAGAGCGTCACAGGTTTTGAAGACACCACAATATATGTCTTTTTTCCCCTTAAATAAGATGATTGGATTTTAGAATTAATAAAGTAATTGTATCCAGTTGATCATGGCCATCAGCAGGTATGTGACTAACTATGGTCCCACTTTAGGCTGTCCACCTGTCAGTGCAGTGTAGCCATCTCTGTCTTAATAGGTAGAGATGGAATTTCTTTACAAGAACCCATGAAAGCCACGGACGCCATGTACTCTCAGTTCCATTAGCTCATGCTGATAATAAATAAGCTATTGGACGGAAAGGCCAATAGCTTCTGATAATCTCGGTGCTTAGTTACAGTGATTAAACTCAATTCAGACAGATGGTTTCAGCATCATGACAGTCTGTGCTTTTTAATTCCAGGGTTTAAACTTCAGTGGTGCTGATCTTTCCCGTTTGGACCTTCGATACATTAACTTCAAAATGGCCAATTTAAGCCGCTGCAACCTCGCACATGCAAATCTCTGCTGTGCTAATCTTGAACGAGCTGATCTTTCTGGATCAGTGCTCGACGTAAGAATCGTTCTTTAGTCATAAGGAAAACCAAAATTTAGGCTGTTGAGCATTCTCAAAAGCAGAAATTGTATGTCTCTTGCAGAGTTTTTTATTTCAATACAGATAATTGACAGTGTGGCTGACTTTGGAGGGTCTAAAAGTGGAATGGGTTGGTTTTATGACTTTCATATCCTTTGTGAAACATAGACCTAAAAGTTTAAATCCTAAAGTGAGGTTCTGAGCTCCCTGAAGTAGTAGACTAAATTTGTGAGAACTTTATTATTTGCAGTTGACATGTAAAGCTGAAAAGAATGGGAAATTCATTGAGCCTCACTTATGATGAGAAAGGTGCTGACTGGAATATCTGGAGAAGGGGTCTGAAGTGGATGTGGTAGACATCATTCTAGAAGTTAGCACCTCAACGCTTTTTTTCTCTGCACATATGCAAGACTATGTCATATATATGTTTATGTGTGTGTGTGTGTGTGTGTGTGCGCGCGCGCACGTGTGTGCACGTGTATGTGTATGTATATAGTAGTTACCAGAGTTATTCTGGGATTAGAGGATACATATAGGATAGAATTAATAACAATTTAAGTTTTTTATGTCAGGACTCTAGTCTGTTTTATTAATTGCACCAGATATAGCATTTTGCTTTTGATAGTCATTTATTGCATTATTATAATTTTGGTTTTATTCATTAGTTCAGCCTGTTTCCCACAACTTTTCTATCAAATCTAGTAAAAAAATCATCCAGTACACTTTTTAGATACTGCTACTTCCTCCTTTCTATCTCAGGATGAATGGGTCAGGCAGTTTCAAAATAGGCAAAAGACAGACTAACAGCATAAAGACATGTTTGAAAGACTTAGCCTTCATTGAAATGTTGGAAAACTGCTTGGTTTGGGTAGGGACAGAAAAAGATAAAAGACAGATTTAATCATTATAACACAACTGTGTTTTGAGATCTATTTAATTAAGATGTTCTTGTAAACATCTATACCCAGACTCTGCCTACCTTAAATGGTGCATGTCAAGACCAATATAAATTCCCGATGAAGTAAAATGTTATAGGCCTGTAAGTTAATTACTGCTAATAAAATGGGCTCATATCGAGGAATATTGCTGAGCTGTACGCTATGAGGATCAAAGCTAATTTCTCACTGCCTTTGGTATGTGAAGGTGGTGGTTGATGTACAGCCATGTATGTTGCAGTGTCAACAAAGTGTGTGCCAAGCTTTCTGCCAAGCGTGCTCCTCTGGCTTCCATCTCACCCAGTGTATAATTTTTCTCGTTCCCATCCCAGCCCTGACCCTTTGTGGAGAGATCCTCCACTTTGACTGTAAACCAAACATGATCCCTCTTGTCGTCACTGCTCAGGGTGTCATGCTTTGCCTGGCTCTGCCTGCTCGGTCACCGGGACACACAGAGTTACTAGAATAAGAACTGCATTCTAAAGTGTGTTTTCTTTGTATTTTTTTCTTTTAAAAGGACGGTTTCATTTGGAAAATTCCAAATATTTATAAAAATATAATAATGTAACATGCTCTTTTATCTTTGTTCATTAGCCTCAGCAAATATCAGCATGTAGTCAACTTTCTTTTATTTGTA
>NC_046165.1:56357467-56437467 GCF_011064425.1 Rattus rattus | reverse complement strand
GCTGTTAGATTCTCAGTAAGTCAGTGTTCCTCGAATCACACCGTTCAGGTTTTCTCTCTGAAGTGATGAGTCACGCAGAATCATGATTCACTCCCGAGCATAACTGGAAGATTGGAACCATGTTAGTGACGCCTGCCTCCTATTCTCCACCAAAGTCACAGCTCAAGTAAGTTTGGTTAAGAAATGCATATATCAGTTTTTCTCTGTTTTGATCTAAATATAAAGATAAAGGCTTTAAGGTTTCAGACGACAGCTAATTTTGAAAGCAGAATGTAGGTGTAGTAACCCATTCTGCTTCCAGTAACAGAAAAGATTCTGACATGACTTACACACTCACACACTCACCCCCCACACACACCACACATACAAACACATACACACTCACCACAAACACACAAACATACACACTCACCAAACACAAATACATGCACACCCACCACACACAAATACACACACTTACCACACAAACACACTCACCACACACACACAAGCACACACTCACTACACACAAATACACACTACACACACAAACACACACACTCACTATACACACACCAACACACTCACTACACACACAAACATATACACACTCACCATACACACACAAACACATACACAAACACATACACACTTACCACATACACAAACATGCTCAAACACACACATACATAAACACACATATACACACCACACACACACACACCCTCACCACACACATATACTCATCACACACACAAACACATACACACCACATATACAAACACACACAAATACACAATTCAACACACACAAAAACACATATACACTCACCACACACACAGACACACACACACACACACACACACACACATTCTTTCTCTTTCCTTAACTGACATGTATTTCTAATGAATGCTACATTTTTCCTAAAATTTGGAAGCTTCACTTTAATAGGGTGCAGTAAGTAGCTCATGGACCTTGGGAGACCAGAGGACCACAAGTTTGAGATCATCCTGACCTCTCCTCAAGAGGGCAAAGAAATTGGCATCTCATATGTGTGTTTTCCTATGTTGGAAAAGAGACCTCCAGGGTTAATAAGTGCTCCTGCTCAGGAAATTTGTCAGTAGAATGGGGCCCAACTCTCTCCAAAGAAACCTTCAGTAGAGGACATTTCAAAAACCATTGTTCGCTGCTGACAGCAGTGCCGTTTCTAGGGCTCATTCCTGACTCAAACAGCTGGTGTTAAAATGATCCCATGTTCATCGAAGAGACTCTCAGTTGAAGGCTCTGTAGCCATTCTCACCACAGAGCTGGTCTTGGTGTGGCCTGTCTCCCTTTTCTTTAGGAGGCCGTAGTAGACCTTGGATCCTACCCAAGAATGGCTGTAAGCAGGGCGACTTGCCCCCTTGCCACTCACTAGACTCCAGACTACTGAAAGTCTGCCAAGTTTCTTGGCTTTGTAAAAGTTTTCATTACTTTGAAAAGTGTTGCCATTCTTCAGTGGTTTCCTGCACAACTTCCCTTCCTGAGCTCTCTGGAGCTCTATTGTAACTTTGTTTTACTGTTGGGGACACAGTTTCTTAAATGTGTGTCTGTTTTTCTTCTTTTTGTATCTTTAGATTAAATAGTATGAGTTCATTGGTTCATTGTCCCCAAGTTCCTCCCTTCTGTTTCTCATGTCACCCCAATAAGCTAATCAAGGCAGAAAACTGTCATGTCAACTATTTGTACTTTTCAATTCAAGAAATCTGCTGTGATTTCCTGTTTTCTCTGTCCTTAGAGCATGTTTGGTCCTTCCATGCTTCGATATTTCTCTCCTTTATCCCAGCATACTTCTTACAGCTAATTTTAAATGCTTTCTTACTTGGTTCAAGCCATCTCGGTTTTGATAGTGCTAACTTGATTTCCTGCCATGGATCATGTTTCCCTGCCTCCTGAACTGGCTGTTGGCTTTTAAATAAAGCAATGGACATCATAAAAAGCATATTCCAGCACTCCGAATCTTGTTTTCTTCCGAGGTGTGTTAATCCTTGTTCAGCAGACCCTGCACCATGGCCTGACAGCTTCACTAGTTTAACTTTAGTTTTGTACTATTTACAAGGTCTAGGGAAAGCCCAAGATGTTCCTCAAACCCTGTGCCTTGCTGAACGAGGCTCTGTGTCATTATTATAGCTGGTCTGCAATGGTCCTTCCTCTAAATGTTTGCAATATTATGCTTCTAAAAAGGATTTTATTTTTAACTATGTGTCTGTGTGGGAGTATTTTTATGTGACTGCAGGTGTCCATCACTTGATTAAAAACCAGCCATCCAGGCCCGAGGCAGCTGATCATCTCAAATTGGAGTTACAGGATGCCTACATAAGTTATGGGGACCGAACCTTTGTTCTTTGCAGGGCTCTAAACACTGAGCCAGTTCTTCAGCCCCACTATGGTATCCTTTATAGAGAAAGTTTACTGACCTAGAAAAGTAGTCCTTGTTCCTAAAGCAAACCCCTTCTGATATGTTTACTGGATTCTGGGGTTATTGGCAAAGTGTGGTTAAGGTATCCCCACTCTTTGGGGATCAGAACTATACTCTGGACATAGGTCTTCCCCGGTACTGTTGTAACTTGTAGTATGATACCTCTGCCTCCCACTGTAGCAGTAACCTGATAAGCCCCTATGCTCTCCCCTGCTCTCTCCAGCCCAGCCTTCAGTCATGTCTAGTGAGGTGTCCATATGGACCCCGGGTAGCTCCTTATCTTGCTAAAGTCCCACATTGAAGATTCAGTCATTTCATCTTGGCCAAACACTATTTTGTGACTCTTGCTCGCTCTTGCTCTCTTGCTCTTCCCCTCTTCCCCTTTGTCCCTTCTCTCCCCATTCTCCTCCCTGCTTCTCTTCACATGCTCATGGCTGGTTTCTACTCTGTAACTCCTCTATTTCTCTACTCTCTCTTTTTCTCTGCCCCTGCTACCCTCTTAACTTCCCTTCCCATTTCCTGAATAAACTCTATTCTATATTAAAACAAACAACCCCCCACACCATTTTGTGTGTATTGAGCTCAGTTTTGAGGCCCTGCCCCGATTTCAGCTTCATGTGCTGTGGCTAGGAAATTGGTGATTTCCAATTAGGTGATTTGGATTTACATCAGAGGATTTTCTCTTGAAGTGTTGTCTGTAGTCAGCTGCCTGCAAATGGTTTATGCACACTCACTCATTTGGTTTTGTAGTTTTCAAAACTGTAGTATGTGTTTTACTCCATTACAACTACAAGCCTGAGCCCTTCTTATCTTTTCCAAGCTTCATCACCTTCTTGGAAGATGATACTTCTCAGATCCCTGTGATTCAATGTCTCATTTCTCCTCCAATTCCCAGCTCCTCGCATCTCCAGGTTCCCTTAGGAACGGGACAGTGACTTTGTATTTTCTCTCTCAGGAACAAGTGCAGTGCACAGCCCATTAACAAAAGGAGCCAATAAGAAATAGGGCAGGCAGTGATTGACCGCCCTTTCTGACTCAGCTCCAACCCTTGCCTCCTCTTTTTCCTTAGGATGACTCAGGACAAAGTTCACACACCCTTCACAGTTCTGAGCTTTTAGGTTATACTTCACAGCCACAGAAACCATATTGGTATCGATACAAGTTCACATTTTCTGCTAAGAAAGAGTGGTTGCTTGCAGACAGATGTTGCAAACCCATCAACTGATCTTCCAGTCAATTCTCATCACAACCCAGGAAGACAGAAAGATGATCTCACCAAAGAGGCTGGCTCCTCCCATGGGCACATTTTATGATGTCTCTAAATCTGCCCTTGGTTCAAGCTAATTAGATAAAAACGTTGAGGATGAGAAATTAGCATGCCCTGTGAGTTTTAACCTGCAGTCAGCCTGTCTGCACAGGAGTGCAGAAGCCAAGAAGGCATATATGAGTAATGTCAGTTTAAGAAGGCAAATTTCCAATGACCTTTCTCTAATCTTAGGGCTAATAGGAATTAACATCAATTAAACACATTCTTTGTGTGTGAGCATGTGTATATGTGCCTGTGTGTATATGTGAGTGTGCGCATGTCTGTGTGTATGTGTGTGCCTCTGTGTGTACGTGTGTGTGAATACACTATTATGTGAGGCTGAAGGATGACCTCTAGTGTTCTTCTCCATCACCCTCTACCTTCTTTATTTACATGATAAGACCTTTCCCTGAACCTGGAGCTAGGCCTCACAAATCTTCCTGTCTAGCTACCAGCAGTGCTGGAGTTAGAAGCTCACAGGGCCTTACCTAGCTTTCTATGTGAGATACAAACTAGTATTCTTACCCATTGAGCCATCTCTCCAGACCCAACTCTCTGTCTTACACACTGAGACATTGTGAAGAATGTATTTTTGATATGCATCATTTAAAAAAAATCTTAATACAATTTGGGAAAATTAATCCCCAGCCAATGGTAAGTTGCAGAGTCAAGTTTTGCTGTGAATGTTAGATTTCAGTTTGTGCTTTAAGCCTTTGTGCTATCCCAGTACCTAACCACATCTATCCTAAACTAGATGATTCCATAACGCTGGGGTTCTAAACAATTCCAGGTCATTTTGACTCTTTTGAGCCTCCAGACCAGTGTATCTTTACTGACAAAGAAAGGGCTTTCAAACACTTCATTCAAATCCTGATTTTAATCTCTTCAGTAAAGATGAGGACATTCATTTTTATTTTGCTGGGGCTGTGAGGGCTAAAACATTTGGGATCCCAGGGGAGGCCATCATGTTCATTTCTGCACTGCATGATCACAGCAACAAACAGACACCCTGAAGATGTGTGTGTGTGTGTGTGTGTGTGTGTGTGTGTGTGTGTGTGTGTGTGTGTGTGTGTGTGTGTGTGTGAGCTGAGTACAGATCAGCACAATCCTAAACTGGAGACTGCAGTATTTTTCAGTACAGGGCATTGCAGTCTTCTGCAGTAGTAACCAGAATGTCAAGTGCATTGTGCTGGAGTTGATCAAGAGTGGCTCAATAGAGAAATGGCAGAAGTTATTAACAAGCAAAACAAAACAAGAAAGCAAAGTTAGATGCTTCCAGCAGCGCTAGAATACTCTCAGTGGGAAATCGAATGCAAGACCTTAGCGCCCTTTCCCCTCTGCAGTATCCTTTCTTCTCAGTGGCATCCTGAGAGAGGGGTTAAGCTCCCCTATAGTCCAGCTCATTTTAAAGAGAATTATATATTCATTTTCCAGAAACGTGAACCATTCCACACTGGGGTCCCCTTGCAGTCCCGGGCTTCCAGGCTCGAACTCTAGCCGCCCCCCCACCCCGCCCTGGGGCGTGGGAAGCCTAAGGGATTCTGTTACTGGTGGAAGATAATCACGCACAGGGTGGAGAGGCTGCGGCTAGGCGAAGGAATGACTCAGCATGCGGCAGGGAGACCAGGAGGGGCACGGACGCCACGAGGAGACCCAGCTCCCGGTAGTGTGAGGACCTCTATCCTTGATGTATCTTTTGATTGCTCCCCGTGACAGGTCACGGCCACGGTCCTTGTGCAGCTTGAGTCACTTATGCTGTGCCCAGAAATTTAGTCTATGAAGGTTGCTAGACATCCTAGCAGGAACGCCCCACCCTTCTCTAGCTGGTGCCTCCGGGTCGCTAGTGGAGGAGGATAAGTACCATGCCACCATCGTTCAAAGATTTCCCCTTATATTTCTGCAATGCTTCTGGCTCCAGATCTCTCCCCCCAGCCTGCTTTCAGCATTAAAACAACATTTTAGAAAAGTTACAACATTGAACTTAGGAACACTGCAGCGTCAGCTCCCCCGTCCCGCTCCCCTGCAGGAGGAGAAGAAAACTTGAATGTCAGAAAAAGTGAAACAAAGATCCATCGAACTGCTCAACTACGAAGACCCTCTATTCTGGGAACATTTAACTGCAGGCCACGCCCTAGGAGGCTCTCGCAGTACCGCGCTGCTCCAGGCCACCAGCAGGGGTGCTGTAGGAGCGCTGAAAGAGAGACTTAAGTGGAAGGAAGATTGGATTCCTTCCACACCCTCAGGGGTTCAGGAGAGGAGGACACCCATAAAGTTCTTCCAAAAGAAAGATCTTGGAGACATATCTCTCTGTCTCCCATTTATTCGTCTGTCACCCCTTGAACTTAAAAAGAAAGGCAGACAGACAAGTGTCATAGGCGTAAAATCAAATACTTCTGAATTATGCCGTTTTCTCCACTAATTCTCCAGTGTCCTCTGAAATATATATAGAAAAATTCTATTGATTTCTATGATATCCATACCCGCACTCTTTAGACTTTTTTTTATGTGTCTTAGAGCAGGATACCCCTCTACAGTTTGTTTACTTCATTTTCAGGCTAAGTCCAGTGGAGAAAGGGTCATTCGTTTATCCATCTTTATTGCCACACTGCCTTCTGCAGCTCAGACCCCCACCCCCCGGGCCCTCTTTTAGAATAGAAGTTTGGCTCGTTTTTCTTTCACTACTTGGCAATTCGTGGTTACATCATGCTTGTTTGCCTTCTGCCTTGAATTGGTTAAACACAGCCTCCTGTTTGCCTTGTCCCCACAGCAAGGTTGCTTAATGACAGAGCAGAACTATAAAACCAAACGGGTGTCAATGACAAAGCAGAATTTCAGTATTTGGAGACTCTTAATGAGACATCATTCCTGCCTCTGGCTAGAACTGCCGATGAGGTAATGTCTCTGGATGAGAAGAGCTTAGTCTGTAACCTGTTAATGGCCAGAGGAGCTGAAGATCTCTGTGTACTGTTTCTGGGACAACTCTGGTCCATGTGGGTGCTGGGGGTTTGCGTTCTCTTGCTGCAGCTTGGAATAGGAGATCCACTTTGAGAACAGCATGGGTTTGTACAAACCTGATCCTACAGTGCTGTGTAGCTCAGGTGGGAACAGGCCTTGGTGTCTCGGGTAGGGAGAGAAGCCAATGCTACGTGATAGGAAGAGAGGCAGTACCTGGGAGGTTCCTTGCTCTTCAAACTCCTCCATTAGCCTGAGATAGCCCTGAGACCCCACCCTTGGGGAACATTCTCCTTTCTTCGAGGGGAAACTGAGGCACAGAGAAATTGGGTTGTTTGCAACTTGAGGATCCAAGTCTCCTGATACTATGTGTAGTGTCTTTGATACCACACAGAACTTATTTTCCTCATTTTTTTGTGTGTGTATGTGCATATTCATGTTCGTGTGTGCCCACTGAAGCTAGAGATTAATGTTGAGTGTCTTTCTTGGTCACTCTCTACATTTATTTATTTATTTTTTGAGGCAGGGTCTCTTCCTGAACCCAGGGCTTACTGGTTTATCTAGATTGCTGTCCAGCAAGTCCCAGAAACCCC
The DNA here is from genome assembly GCF_011064425.1 of Rattus rattus. Taxonomy (NCBI): domain Eukaryota; kingdom Metazoa; phylum Chordata; class Mammalia; order Rodentia; family Muridae; genus Rattus; species Rattus rattus. The sequence goes on along the minus strand of NC_046165.1, from coordinate 56,430,179 downwards.
CCCTCTCCTCATTTCCCCAGCACTGTGATTACAGATGCTCTACTGCACACTGCTTCTGATAAGGGTGCTGGGGATCCGAACTCATGATTGCACAGCAAACAATTTATTAACTGAGTATTTCCCCAGATGCCAGACCTTCAGTCTTTTTTTTTTTAAAGATTTATTTATTTATACACTATAGCTGTCTTCAGACACACCAGAAGAGGGCATTCAATCCCATTGCAGATGGTTGTGAGCCACCATGTGGTTGCTGGGAATTGGACTCAGGACCTCTGGAAGAGCAGTCAGTGCCCTTAACCACTGAACCATCTCTCCAGCCAGACCTTCAGTCTTAAAAAATATTGACAAGGATTCCCTTTTATATGCCCCCTACCTCTCTTCTCCATTTGGGAGAATTCGTAAGCTGATGATTTAAGATCTTGACATGAATTCTTTTTGTATTATAAGTAAGTAAGTCAATAAAAAACCACCTGGAAAGGAAGAGGGGAGTTGCAGCATTGTGTGAATAACTAATTTAAAAAAAGCTGTGGCCATGGAATCCAGAAGGGAAGTGGGAAGCGTAAGAAGGAAGTGGACCGTCTGTGGGGACAGCATCTGCCTGTGAAATGACTAATGTGACATTGTCCTATTCTGACTCCATCTTTTGTCTGCTTAGACAGTTCTCAGCCCTTTAGCCAATGGGCACGCCTAAATTGGCAACATCTTTATGATATCATGACCTTAACCATGGACTGAATGTATTAACCAGGATGATTGGCAAGTTATGTCCAAAATAATTGCTATGCTGTGCCAGGAAGGAATATTTCAGAGTTCTCCGATCTCCTCTGAGTTTGATGTGTCATTATGGTTTTTACCTTTAAAAAGTGTATACCCGGGGTTGAGGATTTAGCTCAGTGGTAGAGTGCTTGCCTAGCAAGCATAAGGCTCTGGGTTCAGTCCCCAGCTCCGAAAAAAAAGAAAAAAGAAAAAAAAAAGTGTATACCTGAGCTAGGACAGCAAGAGACTTTTTGGAGTCTCAAGGCCACTCTTAAAAATCTAGCCATCAATGAAAACGACTTAAAACTTTTAATTGGCTTAATCAGTGTGCATAGTTCTCCCCTTTTCCTTTTGTTTTTGCTTTTGTTTTTGTTGTTTGCTCGTTTTTGTTTTGTTTTTCGGAACAGGTTTCTCTATGTAGTCCTGTTGGTACTGGAGATCTCTCATAGCCCAGGCTGACTTCGAACTCGGTTCTCCTGTTTCTCCTCCTAAGTGCAATCAGTATGGGTTTCCATAACTGTCTGGAATGGATCATTACACCGCGGAGTGGAAGAGAAATGAAACATCTCTCACTGTGGGTCAGCACACAGCTCGGTTGCTCATTCCATGCACCCAAGATGTATTGTTTACGAGCCTCGGTCCACTTTGTCTTCCTTCTCACTGATACTTCCTTGCATGGGGAGCTGTGAGGGATTATGCAGCAGGGAGTTGCGCAGTCAGGAAAACACCTTTAGCTTTCAATTTAAGCTGTCTGAACGCCCGACATTTTAATCCATCTAAGAGCTCTTTTCTAAACGAGCAAGCCAGCTACAGACAGTCACTGTCAGCTCCAGGCTGAGAGCTAAGGGGAGAGACGCTGCCAAAATAAGTGCAGTTGGGCCTTAGAGATTTGGGACTAGGGTCTGGGTAGGGCTGCTAGTTGCAGGGAGCTGACAAGAGGAGAGCACGGGAAGTGGGGGAGGGGGCAAGGATTCTGAATTGTGAGGCTGACTTTTTTCTCAGCAATTTGCCTAGTCCCTGATGTGTATTTCCCCTGTTTCAGCGAGTCTGAGTCTTAGGAACAATAACGAAGAGCTAGATCTCAGCCCCACAGCTTTATGGGGTTAGAAGGAACTGGGGGAAGCTGGTTCACAGTGTAAGAAAAACAGGGGCCTGGATCACTACAGAGTTTCCTTCTTTTAAAACGATAAGCATAAAGACATCGTTGTCAATAATTCATTGGTACTTATCCCGCAGCCATTACGTGCCTAGTCCTCTAGGGTCTTGTAATGTCACCCTGCTGGCTAGAATCATACATTCGTGACTCCTAGAGGTCTTAAATTGCACCATAATTCTTTCCTTTAAAATGCACAGTTTATGGGTAGGGTAGAAAGCATGTGATGTAAACTTAATGCATAACGCAGCCACTGAGGCTGCTGTGATTTGGTTTGGCTGGAATATGGTCAATTTCAAAGGGTATTTGATGAGGGTGTGTTTTTCAAACGTAGAATAAGAATCTCACTAATCATGGAATTTTCCAGAAAGAATATTAAGAGATGCAAATGATGGGTTGTTATTGAATTCTGTTTCCAGCACACACATATGGCAACTCGCAACTACCTGGAACTCCAGCTCTGGGAATCTGACTCCTTCTTCTCCCTCTTCCATGGGCAACTGCACTTACATGCACCCCCTCCCATCCCCACAAGACACACAAATACACAAAAAATTAAAAATAAAATAAAAATAAACAACAACAAAAAGACAAGGGGCTGGGAGAGCTTCAGCAAGTAAAGGTCCTTGCTGCACAGGCCTGATGATCTCCGAGCCTATTCAAAAGTGCAAAGAGAAGAATCACAAAGTTGTCCTCTGGCCTCTGCACATGTGTTCTAGTACATGTAGGATCACACACATGTTATGCATTTAAATAAAGCCTACAGAAAAAGAACAATGGTTTAAGAAACTAAAAGACAAAATAATGGGGCTGGAGAGATGGCTCAGTGGTTAAGAGCACTTGTTCTTGCCAAGGGTCTGGGTTGGGTTCCTGGCACCCACCTGGTCGTTCGCAATGCTCTGTAACTACAATTGCAGGGGATCTGATGCCCCCTTCTGGACTCTGAGGGCACGAGGCACGCACATGGTATATATAGATACATACAGGTAAACACTCAAATACATATAATAAAAAATAAATGTAAAAGGACAAAATAAATGCTGTAGCTCACTGTAATCAGATGATAATCAGTTAGAACAGTGCCAACCATGTAATAGAGCTTTAAATATGGCTGCACTCAACACTGATGAGACTCTGGGGTTTTCACACTGCTGGAGACCATATGAACTTAAACACTGCCCTTGTGCATGGGATACGTTCTGTGACTACTGCTTAAGGACATGCTACAACATGGGACAAACTGTATGTCTGTGCTTTGCCATATGTGGGTTAATAAGAAACCTGGAATCTATTTTCTCAGCCAACTGGATGACACACATGTGATTCATACCTTTGGAAGAGTATTAAAGAGTCTTTCAAATGAATTGTGGACATTTAATGACTTGAAAACATCCTATACATATATACATACATATGCACTGTATATATACATACACACACATTACATATATAAAACATCACATTGAAAATCGGGATGAATGATTACATAGAGCATGATCCCACTTTAGATAAAATCTTATATAATGTATAATGCCCCCTTCTGGACTCTGAGGGCATGAGGCACACACATGGTATATATATAGATACATACAAGTAAACACTCATATACATACAATAAAAAATAAATGTATAAGGACAAAATAAATGTTTTGCATTATTTCACTGCATAAATGCAATGAAATAATATAAGCATATATGTAATTAAACTTATTTTTATATAATTTTTTCCCATTTTCCTTATAGATATTTCCCTATATCAGACAAGTAACATTTTCAGAAATTCTACATAGATGAGGAGGATCTTGCTTCCACCTCCCTTGTCCTAGGGTTGGAAGTGTGTGCCACTATCTGGATTTACACTGTTCTGGGAATCAAAGCCAATCACCCAAAGCAAGCGAGGTGAGCACTGTGTGGGCTGAGAGAAATCCCAAGGCTGGACACAAGCATGCCAGCAGACATTTGCAGACAGGAGGCACCAAAACAAACCCAGGGTATTTGTGTATTCTGGGTTTTTACTAGGGTGTTTGCTACCAAAGAAGATTGGTGGCATCTCCATGAAGAGAGCTCTGGGGCTGAGGGTTCCATCCTTCACACAGGATAGGCCAACTGCTGTCAGTGAAGCTGTAACACACAGGCTTCTGTGATTAGGCTCTCTCTGGTTTCCTCACCTTCTCTTCCGTTTGCTTCATGGACACTTTGTCCCACAGGCTGTGAATATACAGAAAGGCTCATGACATCACTGAATGTCAAAACATGTGGCAAAGAGTATGTGCTGAAACTCGGACTACACAAAACACATATCTGTAAGTGATAAAAATTTCCTATGTTGTACGATTTCCTGAGAACCATCCTTGCAACTGTTGGCTAGAAAACACATTAGTCATGATGGAAGGGGTGGAGGTGGGGATACAGTATCTGTCTCTCCTCTGTCTCCCCAAACCCTCACTTTCAATATCACATGGATGGATGGAAACAGCAGGGGCTCAGCTGTAATTACCTTATAAATAATGAATAAGGCACTATTATTATTACTTAAAAAATCCCATTTTGGAACGAGTCTCCTGATAGTAGCTGAGGCTTAATTTAGCCAAATAACTATTCTGTATTAGCTAATGTGGCCCATTATTTTTAGGCTCAATAGATATTTCCAGATGTACTGTGACAGGGGTGATTTATCACTGTCCTGGGGGGGCACAGTCATGGAATGCCGCGGCTGGATCCAGGTTTATTAGTAGTTTCCACTGAGACACCTGGCTAAAGTAGTTTAGTAGTCCATTGTGTTCTGTTGGAGAAGCCATGCTAGTCTGTGCAGTGTTGTCTGCATTTGCTGAGTTCAAACTTCGCATTAAACCCCCTTTAAAAATACTTTCAATATGATGTTATAAAGCCATTGGAAATAACTAGGTGAAAGATAAGAGAGTCTTAGCTTTGCATATCTTCCTTGTTGATTTTAATATGCTTGTATTCAAAGACAGCCGAAATAATGTGATCACTTCTGAGTGAAGAATTATTAAAAGCATGCTTTTATCCCCTTCTGGTTATATCTCTGTGTTTTCTGCTGCAGGAATATGTCAACTATTATACCCAGGAAGAAATGGTTTCAATAAAGCATGTCATTTTGAGGGCTTTGCCCTTGTCTCTCAGAATGAATTAAGTCACTTCCATGGTATGCAGAGAGATCTGGTGATCTGGCCCTGCAAATCATCAAAAATAATTGACTGAAAATGTAATTCTTGGAGCGTAATTACATCTACCCTGGCAGCTGCAGCTCCCAGTGGAGAGGAGAGAGCACCGAGAAGTTTACCCTAAGCAGTCTATAAGGTTCGTTCTGATGGGATCAGGGACCCATACAGTATGCAAGCTATCAGAAGATACAGAGCATACTGGAATCTAAGCAGGTGACACAGGTGCCTTGTAGTTGTAGAACTGTCTTTTGTGCTATTCTGCAGGTGGTACATTTCTATTCTGAAAACTCCCACCCTGCTCATAGACTCAAAGGTGGAGGAGTCCTTAGAAGCAACTCTGACTCGCTAATGCACTAGACAGCCGCCAGCTCCCTTTGCTCATACTGTACAGGACACTTGCTGTATAAGCATTCAAAACAAACAAATTTGAGACAGGATCTCGTGTAGCCCATGGTAGCTTCAAACTCACAACATAGCTAAGGATGACTTTGAATTTGTACTCCTCCTTGCCTCCATCTCCTGAGGAGAGGACAGGCTTGAGTTGCCGTGTACTGTTTATGTGGCCCTGGGATTGAACCCAGGGTTTCATACAAACTACACAGGGCCTCTACTGATCAAACATGTCCAGCTCCCATGTAAACCCTTTATCAGTTAGTAGCTCCAGAAACAGACTCAAGCCCATGGCCCCCAGGGCTAAAGATGCTCTGCTCTTTTTGTTACCATGTTAACTAATGGGATTTCATGACAACCTTGGCTCCTTATCACATTGTATATAGATCTTCCAAGTCAACTCCCCAAGCTTCTGAAGAGTTGTCTCTATCCTTGAAGCCTGTCTGTAGCTGGACCTGCTGTCATCTTCCCTGTGTGGCCTTGACCTCTAAGGCTCAGAGCCTTGGCTTCTGTTTTCTTTCAGACTCATTCATCTGTTAACATCCAATGTCTGAGGGTGTTCTTTTTTCTGTCTTCATCCCCTGATGTTTCTTCATAAAAATGGCACCTTGCCAGCAGCCCCCAGGAGAGGGCATTGGAACTACACCTGGAAGGAAGCGGGAAGGAATTCCAGAGAACAGGAAATAGAATGGAATGTTTCAGAACAGAGATTGGAGCTTGGCGTGGGGACAGAAGCTGGACTGAAGTCGAGCTGAAGAGTAAGACAGATCACAAAGTGTTTCACTTGAACTGTTACTCGCCACTGAGAGCGGCTAGAAAAAAGGTATCTAAAGCATGCTGTATACTCTCCCTACATTTAAGTTTTCACTCAGATAATTTCTGCTCCTCTAAGGAAAGCCCATTCTACCCCCCTCCCCCTTACCCTGTGGCATGCTGTCCAGCTTTAATTTTTCTTTTCATTTGTCCATAGAACATTTCAGACTCATACATTTTTGGATTTATTGCAGATAGGTAGATTTTATAAGGTTTATATTCTGTCCCTTCAAATTCTAGAAAGTCCTCTTGAGAAGGGCAGGGACTATCAGGTGGTCCCTGTACTATTCCCAGAGACTGAGCAAGACAGAACCGCTGGTAAGTGCTTTATAGATACATGTCGGTTGGGCTTCTGCTACAAAGTAATGCCCCCCCCACCCCCGGGCTGGCACCCTGAACTACACTCTGGAATCTTCCGGGCCAGCGCATCCCACAGTGCTCTTCACCTTCCAGGGATGCCTGTATTCCTCCTGCCAGTGCTGAATGTGAATGTTGAACCTTCTTGACACTTTTTTAGGTCCTCCAACCCCAAGTTATCAATTCTGTGAGTTCCTTTAGCTCACTATTTCTACACTGTATTCAGACTTGATAATATAATTACATACCATAAATTCTTTATAAACAAAGTTCTAGGAGAGTGATGGGGATACTTCATAAATAGGCATTGTTACTTCGCATCCAGGAAGACTCTCACCAGTGCTCAGTGAAGGGTGATTGGTGTACAAGAAGATCCAGGGGCTCAGTTCTGAAGCATGTACGCAATTTAAATATTTGGCTGCAGATATTTGTTTTTAAAGGGTGCTTCACAATCTTACCACATTGGACTCTTCTGTAATTTTGACAAGTGACTCTTGACCCTTTCTCCTCACTAGGATTAAAATGACAGCCGAGATGACAGGAGAGATGGCTCAGTGATTAAGAACACTTGCTACTCTCACAGAGGACCCGGGTTCAGTTCCTAACACCCACACAGAAGGCTCACGATTACCTACAACTCCAAATCCGAGAGATTTAATTCCTCTTATGGCCTCTGTGAGAATCTCCACACACATGGCACACATACACATCCCCAGGCACACAAACACGAATACAAACAGCAATAAATCTCCAAAATAATGTGTCACCGGGCAACTGTAGAAGTTGCCTCAGTGGTTGCAAGGTCAAGAGTACCAGTTGCTCTGGCAGAGAAGCTGGGTTCAATTCCCAGAAGCCACATGGTGATTCACATCCATCCCTGATATCCTCTTCTGACCTCTGTGGTACCAGGCATACACATATGGTACATGCAGGCAAAACAGGCACATAAAATAACTTTCTACAGGGGAGGAGCTGTACCTAGGATTAGATGAGAATTTCTAGGGCAACAAGAAGCAGCTGTAGTCATTCCCACTCAACAACACATCACTGAGCACTGATCTCAGTATGTGAGGCACTCATTAACCTGCTAGTGGAGTATGTGACACAATGATACTGTGTTCATCCTTATCACATAGCAAGGTCTGCCCGACCCTGGGTGTTAGAGAATAGCTTTGTATGTTGAACACTGTACGAAATGGATGCTATATAGTTCTGATAGGATTTGGGAATCTGAATTGTAACTAAGGCCTGGAGTTTCATTATCACAGTGGTGGTTGTCACAATGGGCCACTTACCGTGTGATATATACCATTGGTTGAAGGAGGCATTATGGTTGACCCCACTGACAGACCCAGAGACAAAGGCTTGAAGTAGCTTGGTGTCCTAACCCAGTGCAAGGCATGCAAAGTGAAGTGGGAGAGGCTGGCACCAAGTCTGGCCAGCTGCCTGCAGAGCTCTTATGACTCTCATCTGCATGCTACAGACTTTGCTGTGAAATGCTCTAGACAGGGGAGGGAGTAGGGGAGGGACGGAGATGGGGTCTGGTCTTTGGCTTCTCTCAGCTTGGCAGAGGAGAGGGAAACTGCATTAGATATAGAAATCTGTCAAAATTCTGTTTCAAATCTAATGCTTCAGTAGTCTGATATTTTATTGTATGCCTTCATCTGCAAGTTTGGAAATTCCAATTGACCTTTCACAGCATAATTAGTTCAAGTGACAGCTTTCGTGTTTTAACGCACTAAACGGGAGACACACGCCAAGATTCCTGCTAATTGTCTTTCTCTCAGGGGTCATGGGAGCTTTTGTGGTGAAGTATACTGGATTACTCCCCTTTCTAATTTATTTATTTTATTTTTATTTTTAGGAGTGGAAACTCTTTAAACAGACCATAGGGAGAAAGAAAGGTCAAGTCTCACACCACTAAAGATTACAATCAACAAGTTATTGCATATTTGAAAATCTCCAAAGACAGGATTTTTAATCCAAAGAACTGATAAAAGTCTAGAGAGATAGACCTTCCAGGTGGTTTGATCATTATTGCATATTGAAATATCATATTGCAACCCAAGACATGTGTCAATTAAGATACATTTAAAAAATGCTATCGTTAACATCTACTTAGTTGTTTTTTTTTTTTAAAGTCCTAGGATGTTTATTACAAAGGTAAACCCTGATCCTTGAGACTGGCTTATCGGTAGGATTTCTGGTACCGGGCATGGGCACTGGGACCGCCAAACTTTTTGAATTTGCAGCGACGGGAGTCAGCTGCAAACAGGATCAGATTGTACTGAATGAGGATATCTTTGATATCCTTCTTAGAGGCTTAATCCACATAATTTTGGTAATTAAACCATCAGGGCTTTTGAGATGGACTGCCGGATAGCATAAATTTGGGCCACATGACCACCATCCTTCACATGGACCTGGATATCCACACCAGCAAATCTCTCCTTGCCCAGAAGCAAAACAGGCTCCAATAACTTGTTTTGAAGCCTGAGCGGCTCGATCATCTCCAGGGGACGTCCATTCACCTTGATGAGCCTATTTCCTCGTTTGCAGTGGGCCACAGCTCTGGCTGTCTTCTTTCGTCCAAAGACTTGCATAGACTGCAGCAGACCCTTGGATGGCATAGCTATAAGTATGAACACGGGATCCTCACCACGCAGCACTGCCACCAGAAAAGGCCTACATTTTCATAGTAGAAAAAAACCCCAATGCTTCCAATGCAAAGGATTCTAAATATTCATATAATGAAACATTACAGCAAGCTACATAGATGCATATTATTATTATTATTATTACTATTACTATTATTATGTGTGTGTCAGTCATCAGTAGTGCTGACAAGAGCATGACGGGAAGGCTTTTGCAGGCAGATGTTGGCTGAGTCTCCATTCCTGGATCTGGGTGTTTTCCAGTATTCTAAAAACATCTCTTTCCTCCAAACTCCTCACCACTTCTATCTCCAGGCCTTTGAATATGTCACTTTTTTATTTGAAACATCTTCCCACATTGACCTGACCGCTGGCTATTCATAGACTAAGGCTCAATGTCTCTCAGCCTCTGGACATAGGTAGAATTAATACAGAATGCTGGTGAAACCCCATTGACTTCGATGTCATAGACCACACAGAGTTCTGTCCCTGTGACTCTAACTTCAGGCACATCTGTTTGTCATCTATTCAATGAGGCTATGAGAAGAGACTTTACATACGGTGGCTGCTGGGACTAAATGGCACAGCCATGTCCACTGGAAATGGCAAAGGTCAGGAAGCCAGCACAGCTGTGGGATGCAATTCCAGTGAAGCTGAGCCAGTGCTGTGAGTGCTGTCATTTTGTCTCTCAGTTTTAGGTTTTGGCCTCTGTGTGTTGCATTCTTATGGACTTTCTGCATTAGGAGTAATTTTATGTCTTTTCCCGAGAAAATTTATGTCTGAGTCTCTTTAGAAAGTCCTAAACGTACTATCCCTTCTGTTTTTCGGGAAGTAGCCTTTTCTGGTCCTATTTGGAAGTCTTATGTCCTGGAGATCATGATAAGCACAGATAATCACACAGACGCTAGGATTTCTTTATGGGACCGTGATTCCGGGGATCTTCTCTCAAACAGTGTAACTGGAACAGGGTGAACTTAGAGATAGTTGAGGAACTCCAACTGGCCAGGAGACTTGGTAATAGATTCAAGGCCTCTTTTGACAATGCACTTAGAACTCTCTGAAAATGTAGCTTAAAGATAGAGGATCATACAGGGTATGCCCCTGGAGGAATAGAACTCAGTAAATGAGATAGAGTTACTAGAATAACTTTTCCTACTTAATCGTATAGATGAGAAAAGGATAGAAATAAAGGAGTCAGTATTTGCTATTCATAAAAAGATATTTCCTGTTTGTCTAGTGTGCTTTCAAATCGCAAATGCTGTCAGCCTGAAAGCAGGCTGTCACATAATGAATGCATTACTTTGGTAAGGACTTTTCTTAGATTCTTTGAATTGGAGTTATAGGACTGATAATGAAAATGAAATCTGTTCTATGTGTACTTTCTAATTGTACATGTAATGCCACACATACAATGAAAAATGAAATACATGTCCGGAGACAAAATGGTATAACCTATATTTTTTGGATAATCACTAGTCTGTCCATGTTCTGTGAAACCTGTATAAATAAAGAAGCAACCTGATTGCAAGTCAGCCAGAGGTGCAAGATTCCTCTGACCACCATGCCCGACTTACTTCACTGCCTGACTTAATTTTTTAAAGATTTATTATATATATGTATACACACACACACACACACACACACACACACACACACACACACACACACACACACTGTAGCTGTCTTCAGACACACCAGAAGAGGGCATCAGCTCCCATTACAGATGGTTGTGAGTCACCATGTGCTTGCTGGGAATTGAACTCAGGACCTCTGGAAGAGCAATCAGTCCTCTTAACCACTGAGTCATCTCTCCAGCCCACCCTCTGACTTTTTATTTCCTCTTGGGAACCCTGTCAACTGCTGGGGCAGGTGCCCAAGCAATTAAATAATTCATAGGAAAATTTTTACCAAATTAGGAAGTGGACATTTGGTGGGTGCTGGCTGTCATGACCTTAGATGCCTCCCCTGCTCCTCCTGTGCCCATCCTTAAGCTGGTTAACAATACCATTGTCAGTGCTACCACAGCACCTGCCATATGAAAGGTTGGCATTCTTTTATGTTTCCTTTTATTTTGATTTTAAACTCTCCAAGCACAAGGGCTTCTTCACTTTAAGTGCATGGTGCAGTACCTGGTACACAGCAGGCTTTTAATAGATGAAAGAAGAAAGCAAGTTATGAAGTGCCTCTATTCCTCTGCTCATTGCCTGTGATACACCTCAGTCTCAGTTGAAATCATGTGAAAAAGGCATAACAGAAACATGTAGCTGAGGTCAGAATCAGGCATATGCCCTTTGGTCAATATTGACAGAGTTTGGCCTTTATGGCAGGTGTGTTGATCTGTAAGACACTTCTTATAGAAAGGCCAAGAAGAATGCAGAACAAGAACGTGGGTTTAAAGGAATCTGCTATGCCTTGGGCCAGAAGAGTACTAAACATCCCAAACATCTTTCCTGGCCCTTACAATGGGGTAAGCTAAACAATCTGTTAGGACAGACTAGTGCCAGGCTCACTGTGGCTGATCACTCTGTGGCAGTCCTTATAATAGACATGAAACTGAAGCCTTCAGTCCATCACAAAAGCTCCAGAGCACATCACGATCTTTGTGGAACACTGTCCCCTGAACATGGCATCCCCTGAACTGCTTTCTGTCTGTCTGTCTCTTTCTTTCTTTCCCTCAAATTGCCTGCCTCTGTGACTATCTCCATGAGAACTGCATAAGATTGGGTTCATTATTATCCCATAACCATGGAATTTTATGAGCCCACATCTCCCTGAGGATTTATAGGCAATTCTGAGAATAGGAAGGCATTTTCTTCAGTAGTATGGCCACTCAAAACCTGCCTATTCTACAGTCAATAATCCTAATTAAACTCTTTAAGCTTTTCACTAAGTTAGACTTGGGTGAAATAATTTTGCTTCTTTGGTTTGTCATTGTTGCCCTGTCTGGGGTGAATAGATGTTCACTTTCTTCTCCAGAAGTTCAGAGGACAATCTCTCAACAGCTAGTCGAATAGAGCCAGACAAGCCTGTGAATGAGTGTGAGCCATGGCCCCAGGTCTGCATCCTAGATACTTGGCTGTGAAGCGAGGGGAACAGGCTTTCTCACAATCTCCCCCTTCCCATCTCTCATCAGGGTTCACTCTAAGCACGGGTGGGGCCACCTGCACCGCAAGCTCTTCTCCTCCTCCCAACAGTTCTAATCAGGCCAGTCACAGGCAGTTTCCCAGTTCAGCTCTTCCTTTGTCCTCAAATGGTTCTACAGATTTAATACCGAACTGAGCCATTCGAGCATATCCAAGAAAAAAAAGCCGTGGTGATGTGATATTATGGAAATGTCCCTAACGTTCTAAGAGACTAGAACTTTTGCTGAACTTGCAGCCAGGGTTGGTAAGCCATCATGTAGTTGTTTGGAATTGAACTCAGTACTACTGAGCCATCTCTCCAACCCTGCAGCCAGGGTTCATGATATAACTTGTGGTCACTTAAGACTTAGAACTGCTGTCCTACTAAGCGCTCAACCTACCTGTTTAATCTGCCTTTAAGAGAACAATGTAACAATTGACCTTGCTTACCTTGGAGTTCCCACTAATCAACGTTTACAATCCAAGCTAATGCATAGCTATAATCTTAAATTATGCACGCTTATATCATCTATGCTTCCACCCCACAGTAATGCATGTGTGTTCTGATAGTCATTTACAGACTCAGTAAGTGGCTGAAAGCAGTTCTTATAAATTAATATCCACTGTAGATATTGAACAGAACATATGGATGTTGCTGGATAAACAATTCCATTTGTAGTCCTGTGCTCTCAGTGTCTAAGTCTCTATTCATGGAGTGAGAAGGTGGCTTACAGGTGGCTAAGAAGGAGAAAGATCTCCAAGTTCCAGAATAGAGGAGGAGAGATAGGGCAAAAGGAATCATTAGTGTCATAGGCTTAACCCTCCCCCACTGCCTTCCTCTTGAAAAAATTTATGCATCAAAATAAAACTGACCCTGAGACGTAAATAATGAAGAGTACATCTCATAAGGGCTCCAGGTGAATTTTGTAAATTCTCATAAGATTTTGTAAATTCTGGAGAAAAATATATGTTTTGTTTGTTTGTTTTTGCTAAGGCAGTCTATGGCCCTAAAGTTGACGTATAAATTAACTAGCTCCTCAATGAGAAGCCTATTTTTACATCAAATTTAATTTGAAACATCGTGAACTCTGATCTATGTTAGCAGCACTAGAAAAAGAGAGAAATTTGAGCTGTATCTTTTATATTGATATAAGATCCTCCTGAAATCTGACAGGATAATTGCCACCCTGATGAGCCTTTGGAGAGAAGCGGGGTGACTATTTCCTTTACTACATAAACCGAGCACCCAGACTTCTACAAGTGACTGTTTTGTTTTGCAGGGTGCTGGTCCAGGTACTCTGGTTTTTGAGAGAGAGTAGGTTGTTTCTGGGAAGTCTTCAACACATTCCTTACGATCTAGGGGTGAACTCATACTGCACTGTATGGCTTTGACCACTAGAGGGTGGTATTGTGGCACTCGGGAACAAGTTAAGCTTTCGGGTAACAAAGTTAAAAGTGCTATTAGATAAAGCATAAAAAATTCCTTTAAAAAAACCGAGCTAATTACTTGCCTGTTTTAAAAAATAGTAATTAATTAATTTGTTTGTTTATTTATGGAGGGCGTGCATGCTAGAGTGTGAGTGTAATCAGAGGCAAACTTGTTGGGGTAGAGAGAGTCAATTTTCTCCTTCTACTTCTGGTCAGGTGGAGTCTAGCTCAGTCTACCACTGTGCCATCACATCAGCCCTTGACTAGTTAATACATATCATGTGACATTTATCAGGGACATCTACACAAATTAATCCTGTATCCTGGATGCTTTGTTCCCTGTACTCTGGAAACAGAAGACTCTCTAAGTGTGCAGAAATTTGAGGCCAGTCTGGGCAGTATAAACACAATATAAAATAGAATAAATAAACTACATCACCATAACTCAACAGCTCCAAACCAAGACATCTCAGCCCAGTGCTTCCTAAACCAATCGGATCCACAGTCAAAGCCATACATGGATTACCTGGACCATCTGTGAAGGGTTTGACAGAATCTAGACCTCACATGCTAATATCCTACGTCTCACAAGTTTGCTCAAAACCTTAGCTTTTCAAGCTCATCCACATTGAGCTTGCAATTAGCTAATTGGTGTCTACTTGAGCAGTTCTCCTTTTTTTTTTCTTTTTTTCTTTTTTTTTGGAGCTGGGGACCGAACCCAGGGCCTTGTGCTCGCTAGGCAAGCGCTCTACCGCTGAGCTAAATCCCCAACCCCAGTTCACCTTTTTTATGAAATTCTCTGCTCCCATTCCCCAGCCAAGTCAATCATCATCATCATCATCATCATCATCATCATCATCATCATCATCATCATCATCATCATCATTATCATCATCATCATAGTGTAAACTGTAAAATGAATCTGTCCCTTGTTTTGTGGGTTGACCAATTGTTTGGCCCAGCAGGACAACCCTTTATCACTTATAACTACCTGGCTCTAATTATGAATCTCTGGGAAGCTGGGGAGAGGATACCACCCATTACGGAAGAGCAGGGCACCAGTGAGTTGTACCGTGAGATTCCATATCTTAAGCTCATAGGTTGGAAAGCAGAATTCCTTTCCACCAAAAGAAACCCAGAATGATCCACAATGCATAAAGAAAACAACTCACAGAAGCATCAAAACATAAAGCTGTTTCCACTTGGTAATCTAGGACTCAAGATTAAGACCTTGAAAATAAACTGCCAAACACAGTCTATCATTAGTCTCCCAGCAACGAGATGGTCTACGTGCATTGCCTTCTTTCGGCCTCCCTGCATGTGAGCTGGGCCTATGTGATTCTGCTTACAGATTAAAAAAGGAAGTCTGCTGGCTGGGACCTTCCAGTTAGTTATGGTGTTGATACCCCTGGTTCTTTCTGCCTCCCACAACTAACTGCATAAACGTGGGCACTGAGGAACAGCAATACATTGATTGAGTGACAGGTGACTAGAGGGCACTGAAGGGCAGGATAAAATCAGAAAAGCAGAATGCATGGAAGAACTTTTAAGAATGATGGAAATAAGCCATGCGTGGATGCGCACACCTTTACTCCACACACAGGAGAGGCAGGGGTGGGCAGACCTCTGTGAATTAAACATAGATTTAGATCTGTGCTTACATCTATCCACCTACTTCTTTGCTACCTGTCTATGTCTATTATCTCTGTCCGCCAGTCTGTCTAACATCTATCTACCCATCCATCCACACATCCATCCACCCGCCCATCCATCCATCCATCCATCCATCCATCCATCCATCCATCCTCTTCTAACTCTCAAGCACAGGATGTTAACTGTTGTTCAACATTAGAAAATATGCAAATATAATCCACAAGATTTAAAGAATAAAAGGAACAGATTTGTGATATTAAAGTTGTCACACAAAATTAATTCATAAAAATTCATAGTAAATTTCTTAGCGAGTTAGGAATGGGAGAAAACTTCCCTTCTTCCTTGTGTTTGCTCTTTGTCGATGCTGGGGGTTGAACCCAGGGCCTCCTGAAAGCTAGAGTCCATCAGAAGATAATGTTTCCAACCCGATAAATCTGATTCCCCCAAACCTACAGATAAAAACTTGAAAAAAATTCTTTTAAGTTGGGAAAGAAATGGAAAGGCATGATCTTATAGCATTAGGATTTGAAAGAATACAACACAATTGTGTTACTTATTATCCACAACCCTATATTGTGTAGTCACATAGCCTATAGATGAGTTTCAATAACACACAAGAGAAAGAGTAGCACAGATGCAGCCTGTCACTTGTCTCGGGACAGGGAGGCAGGAGAGGAGCGGAAGGAAGCTCTGCTGAATTCTCTCATTATGCCTATGAAGTTTTACAATTCTAACTACATTTTATGAAACCTTGGCAAGAAGGGATAGGTTATATGGTGTTTATTTATAAAATATTTACTATTTTCTACAACTTCAATTAAGAAATAATCTTTGCAATGAGCTTCCCAGGTCTGCCTCAAAGCTTCTCGATGAATATTGCTAGTCGTTTTTATTTTATGCATCTACTTGGGATCTTTGAGGTAGGGTCTTCTTTGTAGTCTTGGCTGATTTTAACTTGTGTGATCCTTCTGACTCAGATTCCTGAGTGCTAGAATTACAAGCCCGAGCTGTCACTCCTGACCATTATTCATTTTATCATCACCTCATCTTGAATGAGACAGTGTGGTGAATGAGTACAACCTTAAGATGCAGGAACAAGGTTTACCGGAAGTCCCACACCCTCAGATCCTGGCCTGCAGCAGCTCTCTGCTCCCAGACCCCGGGGGAGAAAGACCTCACCGCCTGGTCAGGTGGGCACTCCTGAGGCTGCAGAGCGGAAGAGACCACCAACACTGCCCACCCCTGCCCACATCCCTGGCCCAAGAGGAAACTGTATAAGGCCTCTGGGCTCCCGTGGGGAGGGCCCAGGAGCCAGCAGGACCCCTGCCTGAGACACCGCTGGGAACCTGAAGGAAACAGACCGGATAAACAGTTCTCTGCACCCAAATCCCGTGGGAGGGAGAGCTAAACCTTCAGAGAGGCAGACAAGCCTGGGAAACCAGAAGAGACTGCTCTACGCACACACATTTCGGACGCCAGAGGAAAACACCAAAGGCCATCTGGAACCCTGGTGCACTGAAGCTCCCGGAAGGGGTGGCGCAGATCTTCCTGGTTGCTGCCGCCACAGAGAGCCCGTGGGCAGCACCCTGCGAGCGAACTTGAGCCTCGGGACCACAGGTAAGACCAACTTGTCTGCTGCAAGTGACCTGCCTGGTGAACTCAAGACACAGGCCCACAGGAACAGCTGAAGACCTGTAGAGAGGAAAAACTACACGCACGAAAGCAGAACACTCTGTCCCCATAACTGGCTGAAAGAAAACAGTAAAACAGGTCTACAGCACTCCTGACACACAGGCTTATAGGACAGTCTAGCCACTGTCAGAAATAGCAGAACAAAGTAACACTAGAGATAATCTGATGGCGAGAGGCAAGCGCAGGAACCCAAGCAACAGAAACCAAGACTACATGGCATCATCGGAGCCCAATTCTCCCACCAAAACAAACATGGAATGTCCAAACACACCAGAAAAGCAAGATCTAGTTTCAAAATCATATTTGATCATGATGCTGGAGGACTTCAAGAAAGACGTGAAGAACTCCCTTAGAGAAACACAGGAAAACATTAATAAACAAGTAGAAGCCTACAGAGAGGAATCGCAAAATGCCTGAAAGAATTCCAGGAAAACATAAATAAACAAGTAGAAGCCCATAGAGAGGAGACACAAAAAATCCCTGAAAGAATATCAGGAAATCATAAATAAACAAGTAGAAGCCCATAGAGAGGAGTCACAAAAAATCCCTGAAAAAATTCCAGGAAAACACAATCAAACAGTTGAAGGAATTAAAAATGGAAATAGAAGCAATCAAGAAAGAACACATGGAAACAACCCTGATATAGAAAACCAAAGAAGAGACAAGGAGCTGTAGATACAAGCTTCACCAACAGAATACAAGAGATGGAAGAGAGAATCTCAGGAGCAGAAGATTCCATAGAAATCATTGACTAAGCTGTCAAAGACAATGTAAAGTGGAAAAAGCTACTGGTCCAAAACATACAGGAAATCCAGGACTCAATGAGAAGATCAAACCTAAGGATAATAGATATAGAAGAGAGTGAAGACTCCCAGCTCAAAGGACCAGTAAATATCTTCAACAAAATCATAGAAGAAAACTTCCCTAACCTAAAAAAAGAGATACCCATAGGCATACAAGAAGCCTACAGAACTCCAAATAGATTGGATCAGAAAAGAAACTCCTCCCTGTCACATAATAGTCAAAACACCAAACGCACAAAATAAAGAAAGAATATTAAAAGCAGTAAGGGAAAAAGGTCAAGTAACATATAAAGGCAGACCTATCAGAATCACACCAGACTTCTCGCCAGAAACTATGAAGGACAGAAGATCCTGGACTGATGTCATACAGACCCTAAGAGAACACAAATGCCAGCCCAGGCTACTGTATCCTGCAAAACTCTCAATTAACATAGATGGAGAAACCAAGATATTCCATGACAAAACCAAATTTACACAATATCTTTCTACAAATCCAGCACTACAAAGGATAATAAATGGTAAAGCCCAACATAAGGAGGCAAGCTATATCCTAGAAGAGCAAGAAACTAATCGTCTTGGCAACAAAACAAAGAGAATGAAAGCACACAAACATAACCTCACATCCAAATATGAATATAACGGGAAGCAATAATCACTATTCCTTAATATCTCTCAACATCAATGGCCTCAACTCCCCAATAAAAAGATATAGATTAACAAACTGGATACGTAACCAGGACCCTGCATTCTGCTGCCTACAGGAAACACACCTCAGAGACAAAGACAGACACTACCTCAGAGTGAAAGGCTGGAAAACAACTTTCCAAAGCAAATGGTCAGTAGAAGCAAGCTGGGTAGCCATTCTAATATCAAATAAAATCAATTTTCAACTAAAAGTCATCAAAAAAGATAAGGAAGGACACTTCATATTCATCAAAGGAAAAATCCACCAAGATGAACTCTCAATCCTAAATATCTATGCCCCAAATACAAGGGCACCTACATATGTAAAAGAAACATTACTAAAGCTCAAAACACACATTGCACCTCACACAATAATAGTGGGAGATTTCAACACCCCACTCTCATCAATGGACAGATCATGGAAACAGAAATTAAACAGAGATGTAGACAGACTAAGAGAAGTCATGAGCCAAATGGACTTAACGGATATTTATAGAACACTCTATCCTAAAGCAAAAGGATATACCTTCTTCTCAGCTCCTTATGGTACTTTCTCCAAAATTGACCATATAATTGGTCAAAAAACGGGCCTCAACAGGTACAGAAAGATAGAAATAATCCCATGCGTGCTATCGGACCACCACGGCCTAAAATTGGTCTTCAATAACAATCAAGGAAGAATGCCCACATATACTTGGAAATTGAACAATGCTCTACTCAATGATAACCTGGTCAAGGAAGAAATAAAGAAAGAAATTAAAAAACTTTTTAGAATTTAATGAAAATGAAGGTACAACATACCCAAACTTATGGGACACAATGAAAGCTGTGCTAAGAGGAAAACTCATAGCTGAGTGCCTGCAGAAAAGAAACAGGAAAGAGCATATGTCAGCAGCTTGACAGCACACCTAAAAAAAGCTCTAGAACAAAAAAGAAGCAAATACACCCAGGAGGAGTAGAAGGCAGGAAATAATCAAACTCAGAGCGGAAATCAACCAAGTAGAAACAAAAGGACCATAGAAAGAATCAACAGAACCAAAAGTTGGTTCTTTGAGAAAATCAACAAGATAGATAAACCCTTAGCCAGACTAACGAGAGGACACAGAGAAAAGGCGTCCAAATTAACAAAATCAGAAATGAAAAGGGAGACATAACTACAGATTCAGAGGAAATTCAAAAAATCATCAGATCTTACTATAAAAACCTATATTCAACAAAACTTGAAAATATTCAGGAAATGGACAATTTCCTAGACAGATACCAGGTACCGAAGTTAAATCAGGAACAGATAAACCAGTTAAACAACCCCATAACTCCTAAGGAAATAGAAGCAGTCAGTAAAGGTCTCCCAACCAAAAACAGCCCAGGTCCAGACGGGTTTAGTGCAGAATTCTATCAAACCTTCATAGAAGACCTCATACCAATATTATCCAAACTATTCCATAAAATTGTAACAGATGGATCACTACCGAATACCTTCTACGAAGCCACAATTACTCTTATACCTAAACCACACAAAGACACAACAAAGAAAGAGAACTTCAGACCAATTTCCCTTATGAATATCGACACAAAAATACTCAATAAAATCCTGGCAAACCGAATCCAAGAGCACATCAAAACAATCATCCACCATGATCAAGTAGGCTTCATCCCAGGCATGCAGGGATGGTTTAATATACGGAAAACCATCAACGTGATCCATTATATAAACAAACTGAAAGAACAAAACCACATGATTATTTCATTAGATGCTGAGAAAGCATTTGACAAAATTCAACACCCCTTCATGATAAAAGTCCTGGAAAGAATAGGAATTCAAGGCCCATACCTAAACATAGTAAAAGCCATATACAGCAAACCAGTTGCTAACATTAAACTAAATGGAGAGAAACTTGAAGCCATCCCACTAAAATCAGGGACTAGACAAGGCTGCCCACTCTCTCCTACTTATTCAATATAGTTCTTGAAGTTCTAGCCAGAGCAATCAGACAACAAAAGGAGGTCAAGGGATACAGATCGGAAAAGAAGAAGTCAAAATATCACTATTTGCAGATGATATGATAGTATATTTAAGATCCCAAAAGTTCCACCAGAGAACTACTAAAGCTGATAAACAACTTCAGCAAAGTGGCTGGGTATAAAATTAACTCAAATAAATCAGTTGCCTTCCTCTATACAAAAAGAGAAACAAGCCGAGAAAGAAATTAGGAAACGACACCCTTCATAATAGACCCAAATAATATAAAGTACCTCGGTGTGACTTTAACCAAGCAAGTAAAAGATCTGTACAATAAGAACTTCAAGACACTGAAGAAAGAAATTGAAGAAGACCTCAGAAGATGGAAAGATCTCCCATGCTCATGGATTGGCAGGATTAATATAGTAAAATGGCCATTTTACCAAAAAGCAATCTACAGATTCAATGCAATCCCATCAAAATACCAACCCAATTCTTCAAAGAGTTAGACAGAACAATTTGCAAATTCATCTGGAATAACAAAAAACCCAGGAAAGCTAAAGCTATCCTCAACAATAAAAAGGACTTCAGGGGAATCACTATCCCTGAACTCAAGCAGTATTACAGAGCAATAGTGATAAAAAACTGCATGGTATTGGTACAGAGACAGACAGATAGACCAATGGAATAGAATTGAAGACCCAGAAATGAACCCACACACCTATGGTCACTTGATTTTTGACAAAGGAGCCAAAACCATCCAATGGAAAAAAGATAGCATTTTCAGCAAATGGTGCTGGTTCAACTGGAGGTCAACATGTAGAAGAATGCAGATCGATCCATGCTTATCACCCTGTACAAAGCTTAAGTCCAAGTGGATCAAGGACCTCCACATCAAACCAGACACACTCAAACTAATAGAAGAAAATCTAGGGAAGCATCTGGAACACATGGGCACTGGAAAAAATTTCCTAAACAAAACACCAGTGGCTTACGCTCTAAGATCAAGAATCGACAAATGGGATCTCATAAAACTGCAAAGCTTCTGTAAGGCAAAGGACACTGTGGTTAGGACAAAATGGCAACCAACAGATTGGGAAAAGATCTTTACCAATCCTACAACAGATAGAGGCCTATATCCAAAATATTAAAAGAACTCAAGAAGTTAGACCGCAGGGAAACAAATAAACCTATTAAAAATGGGGTTCAGAGCTAAACAAAGAATTCACAGCTGAGGAATGCCGAATGGCTGAGAAACACCTAAAGAAATGTTCAACATCTTTAGTCATAAGGGAAATGCAAATCAAAACAACCCTGAGACTTCACCTCACACCAGTGAGAATGGCTAAGATCAAAAACTCAGGTGACAGCAAATGCTGGCGTGGATGCGGAGAAAGAGGAACACTCCTCCATTGTTGGTGGGATTGCAGACTGGTACAACCATTCTGGAAATCAGTCTGGAGGATCCTCAGAAATTGGACATTGAACTGCCTGAGGATCCAGCTATACCTCTCTTGGGCATATACCCAAAAAGATGCCCCAACATATAAAAAAAACACACGTGCTCCACTATGTTCATTGCAGCCTTATTTATAATAGCCAGAAGCTGGAAAGAACCCAGATGCCCTTCAACAGAGGAATGGATACAGAAAATGTGGTACATCTACACAATGGAATATTACTCAGCTATCAAAAACAACGACTTTATGAAATTCGAAGGCAAATGGTTGGAACTGGAAAATATCATCCTGAGTGAGCTAACCCAATCACAGAAAGACATACTTGGTATGCACTCATTGATAAGTGGCTATTAGCCCAAATGCTTGAATTACCCTAGATGCCTAGAACAAATGAAACTCAAGACGGATGATCAAAATGTGAATGCTTCACTCCTCCTTTAAAAGGGGAACAAGAATACCCTTGGCAGGGAAGAGAGAGGCAAAGATTAAAACAGAGACTGAAGGAACACCCATTCAGAGCCTGCCCCACATGTGGCCCATACATATACAGCCACCCAATTAGACAAGATGGATGAAGCAAAGAAGTGCAGACCGACAGGAGCCGGATGTAGCTCGCTCCTGAGAGACACAGCCAGAATACAGCAAATACAGAGGCGAATGCCTGCAGCAAACCACTGAACTGAGAATAGGACCCCCGTTGAAGGAATCAGAGAAAGAACTGGAAGAGCTTGAAGGGGCTCGAGACCCCATATGTACAACAATGCCAAGCAACCAGAGCTTCCAGGGACTAAGCCCTACCTAAAGACTATACATGGACTGACCCTGGACTCTGACCTCATAGGTAGCAATGAATATCCTAGTAAGAGCACCAGTGGAAGGGGAAGCCCTGGGTCCTGCTAAGACTGAACCCCAGTGAACTAGACTGTTGGGGGGAGGGGCGGCAATGGGGGGGGTGGGTAGGGGAACACCCATAAGGAAGGGGAGGGGAGGGGATGTTTGCCGAAACCGGAAAGGGAATAACACTCGAAATGTATATAAGAAATACTCAAGTTAATAATAAAAAAAAAAATGCAGGAACAAACCTCTGGGGGAATGTACATGAGGATATATATATGCATGTGCATATCTTGGACTTATGAAAAATGTGGGTGGCAGATGGAAAACACTTTATAAGCAAATTATGTTTAAATATTTGAGAAATAATAAGATAATATGGCTGTCTGATTTAACGTAGAGATATTTATCTTGTGTATTGAAATGCTATTAAAATGAAAATTAAGAAGCGAAAAATATATGCTTCACAAGTGCTTGCAGGGCAGGAGTGAGGACGCACGAGCACGGTGCATTTGTGAAAGTTGTTTGTAGAGGAAAGGGTTTGACCTAAGGAGGGAAATACAGAGAGGAAGCTCATGATTTGTGTGGAGAGTGCAAAAGTGAAGGAGTTGCTGAGCTAATGATGGGTGGAAAGTACTCTGTGGAGAGAGGGCAGGCGGGAGGGGTGCAGGGGGGAGCTCTGGGAAGAACTGGGGCTTCTGGGTACATCCTTATCTCCCCCTCCCTTACCATCTCACCAGAACTACTGCCATTTGGACATTTGCACCACATTCTCTCCTCCATGCCAACCCTCTGTGTAAGGACTAAGAGGGAAAGGACCTTGTTTTCCTTGAGAAACTGACCAAACTGTGCCAGAAGGACTACAATGAGATCAAGTCCCTTTTGCCATTTGGTGGCAGTGGTGGCAGGTGGCATAGAAGCAAGCATGAGGACCTGAGTTCAAATCCTCAGCACCCATCTGGTCACCTAAGAGCCTGTAACCTCAGTGCTGTGGAGGATGGTGGGGATAGTCTGATAGCGGTGGGTCAACAGCCTCCAGCTTAGCTCCAGATTCAATGAGACACTGTCTCAAGGGAATAAGTCAGAGAATGACAGTGCAGGACACTGGAATCCTTCAGCTTTTGTGCAAAACACACATGCACATGCACATGTACATGCACGATATCTGGGACATCTGCATCATGAGACATGAGAAAGTCATTTCTGCCTTAACTAAAATTCGTACCCTGACATTCTAGACTTGTAGTAATGGTGCCAAGTTGTTTCTTTGGAAAGTGTTAGTCGCAAAGTCAGATCTCACATGTGTGTATTATCCCCCTCGTTAGAGAAGACCTGGATGTCTGTCCCACCCCTTCCTATGCTGTGGAGACACAGCATAAATGACAGGAGTCTACAATAAAGTGTCTCCCTCTAAACAGAATCCACTGACCTGTGATATTCTACTTCTCAGGAATTGCAAGGAGTATCACTTTTATTCTTGATAACCCACCATGTTCACAACATTTACTATTAGAAATCTGAGTGATCTAATATGCTAACACTATAGAACAAGAACCAGGTGTATGATGCGTTCAGTAATCTATTAGAATAGATTTATATATTAATTAGAAGACACAAATGACCTAGAAGCACCAGGAGATGTGTTGCTTTGTAATATCTATACATCCAGTGAATGCTTCAATGTAATAGGAAGGCAACCAGAAGCATTTTGAGACAAGCAAGTTGTCAAAAAATGCTTATGAAATAAACTGGAAAGTGTTTCAGCACTTTTACTGAGAAATAAATTGGATTTGACAAAATACATTTACTCTATTAAATTACACAACTTTGAATATCTTCATACAATTGTGCACCCACCCAAATAAGCAAAATGTGGAAAATCTTATCACTTGCAAGTCACCTTGTGAGAGCATTTCCTCCTCATGTTCCCTCTTCCCTTCAGTTAAGTGCACAGTTCCAAATTATGTTTTCAGAAACAAATGACAAACCCAAGTGATAATCTTTCATGAAAGTTTGTCTTGTAAGAGGATCGTTTTTAAGGGTAGCAACGTTTCATTTTGCTTGTGGATGGTGTTTCTAAAGAACTATTGTGTGGCTCCAGACACCAGATGATTTATTAAACAAGATGGATTCCACAGATGCGGAAGGAATGCAAGTGTCAGGTTCCGCAGTCCCGTTAACTGGTAACTGTTTCAAGAGCAGTGCATGGCCTTCCAGCTCCTACAGAAGGTTAATTTTGTGCAAGAATACAAGTGACTGGGATTGCACATGCCTGTAAACCCAGTCTTGATGCAGGCAGATGCCAAGTTCAAGACCAGCGTAGGCTAGGTATTCACTAATTAAATAATTAGAAAAAGGAGACTACAACTGGCTGCTTGAGTCTTCATTGTGCCTGGGAACCTATGAGAAACTGGTCCAGGCTCCCTAGGGCTGGTCCATTTTGGGGACAGTTGTACGTGGTTATTGGCAGAGCTAGGTCTAGGGTCAGTGCCTGAGCCCTTATCTGTATTTCAGTTGTATGCTGTTGCTTCCCCAAACTCTGAAAGAGACTGTGGGAGAAGTTTATTAAAACATGTGAAATATATATGTATATATATATAAAGCATTCACAATAAAACTTACCTTTTTGAATAATGAACTCACACTGAAGAACAAAACAAACAGACAAAAAACAAAACAAAAAGACAAAACAGAACAACAACAAAAAACCCCAAAACCACCCCAAAACAAAACATCCAGACTTTCAAACCTATCTACAGAGAAACAGCAACTCTGCAAAACACAGCTGTCGGGAGAACATGACAATGCATTTATCTGACTTAGGTGATTTTCTTTCCCGATTTTGCAGACTACAATCCCTGTGCTGGGTGTGTTACCATGGTGACAACTACAGATTATTCTCCTGTCCTCTCTATAAACCTCAGACTTCAGGGTCTACGAGTCCCTAGCCATTAGTCAATGGCTCTGTTTCTAATTTTCAAAAGAATATCAATCCATAAATCCCAGGAAGATATAATGAGAGACAGAACGAGATGTAGGATGAGGGAATTCTTCAGTTTCTCACACTGCGCTTAGATGAGATGGGCACATAGATGCCAGAATGCTTTAATCCGTAACCCTGAAGCCACAACAACAAAAAAAAAATGCTTTTCTTTCCTTTTTATAACTAATCCATGAATTAAAGAAACATGTGGGTGTGTAAGTTCATTGTATTATGGGCGGGGGTCTGATCTGATTGATAATATATGGTCAGCTATCCAGACACTTAAAACTCAGCCCCCTCTGTAAGGAAGGACAAATTTATGCACGTGATCAAAGGTGTATGTCCTGCAACCATTCCAACTAGTAATTCTTTCCTCAAGTACCTTGCTCTGCAGGTTTCTGCCTAGAGGCTGCCCTATATGTACATCTGAATTAGTTACCAGCAAGTCTTCCTCTTCCAGACCCTCACCACAATCACCATAAGACAGCACTGCTCAGTGGCCCTTGTCTGTTGAAGATTTTCTATGCTTTTATTACTTTTGAGTCAAAGACTCTGAGGTTGTCTGAGCATTGAAGAGGCCAAGCACGGTCAAGGCCAGCTCAGAGGTGGAGTGAATCTTGTGAAGCAGGCTTGCCTCATCCCTGGGGCAGCCCTTCTGCCTTTGAAACCAAGCCAGGCCATCATTTTCTACAGCTGCCTGTGTATTTCACAGCAGACAGCCGTGGTCCTTACTTAAGCTATCCTTCTAAATTTTACTTTGGAAACTGAATTGGAAGTCAATTTTAATTTGGATGACTTCTAAAGTAAATCTTAATCCTTATAATGGTCAAAACACTTTTTTCTTTTTTTTTTTTTTTTTTTTTTTTGGCACAAGGTAAAAGGGGCCACTTTGCAAATTGAAATACCTCAGGCCTGTTCAAAAGCGCACTTATTATACTAACATGATTTAGTAGATCTGTTGATTAAATTTGTTGGATAAAGCGAGACTGAAAGATGCAGGAGTTTTTTTTTTTTTTTTTTTTTTTTTTTTTTTTTCTTTCCTTCTGGGTAATATAGTAAAAAGGGACTTGTTAGTGCGCAAAGAGGCATCCAGCCTGTATCTGAAGAGAGATCGCCAAAACAATATTGTTCTTACAATTATTTCAGCGATAGTAATCTATGTTAAGGAACTTCCAATAGAATGATATATCAGAATGATGATTTATTTGTATACAGTTTGAACAACCTTGACCCTGAATATTTAAGCTTTAAAAAGGACAGAACCAATATTTAAACTTTGTAGGGGGTGGGGGTAGGGAGAGACTTCTTCTTGGTATAACAATTACCCAGAACACTCTTGTGCTTTGGTCATAACAGGGGGTGTGAAAATTCAGACAGAGTATGACCTAGCTGGGTGTCCTTGGTTAATATTCCTAAACTCTCTGAACATCATTTCATTAATTGTAAAATGAAAATAATTCTCCTCTCTGTGAAGACCTAAGGACATATATTATCAGATGCTTTAGACAGGATGTTTAGACATTTGTCTGCATGCCAGCTACCACATTTCTAAAATGAGAATGACTCAGATATCCAAGACCTTGAGATTCTGTGGTGATAAAGTGAAATTATCCAAGTAATCACTTTGCACAGGGCTTGGCCCATAGATATTATTAATAAACATCATTAATTACACAAAGTATCTTAGAACAAGTTCTCCTTTCTCTTTTCCTCCTGGGATACCCTCTGAGGATTATGACTTCATTCCCCATCAATCCTTCTGGGCTGAATATCAGGTGTGAAGCTTATCTGCTGATGCCTCTTCTATGGCTACTTCCTTTCCTTTTGCCTTTTTTGTTGGGTGACTGTGTCCTCCAGGACTTGTCCTGGAAAAAGAATGAGCTTAAGCCAGTTCTTGTCAATTCCCAGAAAAAGAAATTATTTTGGTTGGGAAAAAGCACCTCAAAATCAAACTTTAGGGTGTTCTCCTGAGGATCTGAATTCCTCTGGAACGCCCCAAGATTAATTGGTTAAAATGAACACAGATGACATCCCAATCAGATGGTACTGAGGGCTTGGCTGAAGCACAGTGAACTCCAGTCTGAAAGGAATTTTTTCTTGTCCCCACCACTGCTGTGATTCCGACTACTCTGTGGTCATGCACTTCATCCCACAGGGATTATCCAATGCTCACTGTTTGAATGTTTATAGGATCCTCTCTCCCACCCCTTACCTTTTGAAGCTACTGTGCTTAATCACAGATACACAGCAGAAGTATAACGGTTTGTCCATACCTCTCCCCTTGACACTGGCCTTTCAACTGTTAAATCAAACAAAGAGGATGGGGTTCTTATATTTGAGTAGTAACACACCAGATTCATTAAGTAAGAGGCCACAAGGGTCCACTACCTTTCTATGTATTTGTCTATTTTATTTTTTTGAGGAGTGTATGGTGCAGACTAAAATATCCTGGAATTCTCACTGTAGCACAGGCTCGCTTCAAATTCTAGGTGCCCCTGCCTCAACATCTCAGCCTCTCAGTCGTAGGTGTGCACCGTTACACCTATATGCTCCTTTGCCTTTTCTGAATTGCACTGCAGTGAGGCTTGACATGCAAACGTACAGAACCATAAGATTTAGAGGAAGAACCTCAGAGATCACTAGGACAAGAAACCTGGGTGAAAAGCCTGGCTTCATTGCTGAAACTTGTCTGAGGTACATCTCCTTACTCCTTTATCAGCATCCTTTGAGGACCAAAACACCTGCAGAGTCAGCTCATGCCTCATAGAACGGCTTCGGGGAATCAGTATCCTAACTCAGAAACATCACCTTCTCACTGAAATGTCTCTACAGTTGCCGATTAGACGCAGGATGTCGCAGACACACACAGAGAAGAAATTAGAATTTAGGAGCATAAAACCATAAAAAGCATGAAAAACCAAGATTGTTTTGTAAGCATCAGTGTTCTCATGTGTTGGAAATGTCTTGTCTATTTTTCTTAGAAGCAAGGTCCAGTGGCTGCAGTATGGGGGCCAGACAGGACGGGATAATCCCCAACTCGGGAGAGATAGCAATGCAGATGAAGGTTAAGCAGACAAAGAAGCAGATAGAAGACTTCCCTGGCAGTTATACAAATTTACAGATCCCTGTAGCCTGTAAAATAGCTTCTAAGAAATGACTTTATGGGTGCTTCGCTTCAGATACCCCGAACCAGACATCTATTCTAATTTGAGCTGATGTTGGAAGGTTTTTGAATTGTTTCATCAGGTTTGAATGGACCAAAAATATTTAAAGAGGAGATTTAAAGAAAATGAATTATAGTTACAGCTTAGGCTTTACAAAAAGAAAGCTTTCAGTATAAATAGCCTTTAATGCTTCTTAAAGTCAATACAAAATCAATATGAGGCAGCAGTGTAAGACTTGAGTTGGAAAAAAAAATTAATGCAGCATGAGGCTAGGATGTCTGGAATAGAATACCATACACACATCTTGAGGCAGGAAAGCATCCACCACTTAGAGCCGCAGAGGTTTAAATATAATGCCTGTAAGGCATGAAGTATGGGAGTCAGCTACACAAACACCGGCTCCGGGCCACTGTTAACCTGTCCTCCCACAAAACCACCTCAATTGCTGCTCATACCAGACTCTGCCTCATGATAACTCTTAAGATTTTCTAACACCTTTTTTCTGTTTATTTATTTTTTAAAATAATGTTGGATATTTATGTTTTATACTATATTCAGTTTTATAATTATTAATATAAATTATTAATATAAATGTGGACATATATATATTGGACACAAATATATTCAATAAAATTCATGGCATCCTGACAAAGGTGAACCCCAAACGCACAGTCCAAAGTGCCCAAGAAAAAACGGAATCACCATGCGGAGAGTTCCTTCTCCTTCGGAGAAGCAGCCACTGCTGCAGTTTTCCTTGCACAGGTTAATTTGTAGAATTTCATGGAAATAGAAACATGGAGCACGTAATCCTTTATCAAAGATTTTTTGCAGTCAGCCCAGCTTTCTCTTTTCTGATGTTCATTTGTGCCGTGTGTTTGCAGTATCGGCTTCTCTGATCCTACTCAGCCATTTCTGGTTCCCTTTGAAGAATGGGGCTGGGCTGCGACTCTCCGCACCCTCTAAGACACATGTATAGATTTCTGCACGTTCTGGGCGTTTTGCTGACATTTTGTGACTCAATGTGTGTATGAACATGTGAGTTATTTCATCAATCAATAAACATTTAGCCACGACTTTTCTAACGCAGACGATGCCTTAATGTTTAACTTACCCAAGATCCTGACAGACACAGGATTTTCAGAAGCGGGCCTGCAGTGTCTTCAGAGTCCCGGGATCCGCCCCTTTGCGACTGAATAGCATCTGCTGCCATCTTGCAGCAAGAAGAGCTGGTGAGGGGAGTGAACTGCTGCCCTGGCTGGGCTCCAGCAGGGCTGCGAGGGCGCTAGCCTCAGGCTCTGTCTCTGGCAGGTGGAAATGCTTATCCTCTATGAAAGCTTTACGCCTCACATTCCTCCCATTGATTTATTAAACACAGTAGAGGTCAGCAAAGAAATCCAGGTGCGGCAAGGCTAGTTTTGTAGCCGGTTACGACCTAGATTGCAGAAACAGCATGTATTTCTCTGCAGTCAGGAAAATGCAACTGAACAAACAAGGTTAGCATTGTCAGGTCTGACCTGCAGCAGTGACCTGCCTGGAGCACTGTCTACAGCAGAGCCTCGGACTCCTACTGGTGACTGTGATGGAGGGTGAGGCACTGTGGAGCAGGCCTCTGGGGAGAAAAGACATTACCTTGGCTACTTCCATGGAACAAGCTTTTAGGGGTCTGGCCCCATCACCATCATTTCTGTTCAGACAGCACAAAGTTCCTGTCAGTTCCAGCGGTGAACGTGCTCTGAATGGAAACAAGCTTCTCATCTTTAATGCATCCATATGTCATCTGCCCCTCTGCTGCAGCCTAAAGTCCAATACAGTCCTGCGGCACACTCGTGATGCATCACTTTCAGAACGTAGGGCTTTAAATCCGATGCCCTTTATGTTAAACGACATGTTTTCTTTTAAGCACTTCCCTAGATAGGAGAGAGAGTCAACTATGAGTCTAGTCAGAAGTATGATCCCAGTTACACAAAGAAATTAACTGGTGTCAAGATACAGAAAGGAAAGATATCCATCGCTTCAATAAGTGTACCTTCAAAATGACATTATGTTCATATTTCTTTTTAAAGAGTTAAATTTATATTTGGCAAGCACAGTACACTTCAATCCTGGGCTGCTGAGTACCAGCAGTTTTCCTTTTTACTTATTGCAGAGATTTTTAAAGGTAACCTTAAGGAAACCCATTTACAAAGACAGAGAAAGAGGGACAGAATGACGGGGGAGGGTAAGCCCAGGGAATTGGAAGTCAGGGTGTGGTTACTGCAGAGTTTGGGGCCTGAGCTGCATTTCAGTTTAGCAACTTCTGAACAGGCTATGTTACAAATGGTTGTGAGGCTCTATCTGAAAAGTAGTTACACTGTTACTTTTCTGGTCATGTATCTACTGGGAAAATCCTACTTTATTTTATATTGGGATGTTTAGGGAAACTTATAACAATGATGCAGTTCATTATCTCTGCTAGTTGTCTTCAGTTTCTACCTTGCAATATAGATCATCAGTCCATGTTGATGTTACCCAAACAGGGAAGGTTTACTGCACGCATGTTAGATTCTGCACCCTGCAGCATCCAATTTTTGAATTTCACAAAGGCAGAGAAGATGCAGACTCAGATGAGCAGATCAGTACTCACTTTAGAGGTATACACAGCTTGGGCTTGATGTAACTGTGTGACTTCAAATGACTGTTTTCTCTGAATAGCCTGCTCATAGAGATTTTGTCCTTGCTAAGTACTAGTAAGTGCCTGCTGGGCATCCTTCAGTGCTTGTGTCCTTCATCCCTCCCTGAATTGATGTATGCACACCAGCACTGTAACCCTGATGTATCTACTTGATGGTAAGGGGGATGGAGACCCACCTGCTGTTCTGAGGTAGGACTGTTTGGCTGCATTGCTGCTGGGAGGATAATTTGGCTCTCAGGACCATGGACAGAAGCCTACCGTAATCCTAGGCCTGTAAGAATTCCAGCCAATTTCTGCACAAAACCAACCAACCAAACCAACCAACCAATCAACAAACAAAAACAAAACAAAACAAAACAAAACACCCTAAACACAAATACAGAAATTTCTGTGCCAAAGGATTTCAGGAAGTAACAGAAAAGCTGTGGTCACCAGGTGCCCACTTGAAGGGAACAGAGTCTACTGTCACTGAAAAAGAAATGATATATTTTTTAGTGGTTCTAAAACACTGT
The DNA here is from genome assembly GCF_011064425.1 of Rattus rattus. Lineage (NCBI taxonomy): Eukaryota > Metazoa > Chordata > Mammalia > Rodentia > Muridae > Rattus > Rattus rattus. The sequence continues at coordinate 56,397,905 of NC_046165.1, read as the reverse complement.
ACATTGTTACTGTGTAACTGTAATGCAAATGTATTTTGCTTTCAACTGATTGACCAGGAACAGTTCTTTGAAGGAATAGTGAGATGTCTGGAGATAATTAAAAAGTGCGAATTTTGCCACAAACTCATATTTATTTTTATTTTTCATTTTATGTGTCTATAAATCATGTCTAACTGAAAACTCTCAGTCAATTCCATGTTTGTCCTGTGATTATAGGAAGATAAATAGATGAATGATAAGACTCATAGGCTTTATTGAGAGAGAGAACACACACACACACACACACACACACACACATGCACATAAACACATAGATCAGTGATGGAGATGCACAGAGAGACAGACACTTAGAGAGAGGCAGAGACAGAGACAGAGAGGGAAGAGTAGAACAAATGACCTACTACAGAAATCACCAAGGCAGAAATACTTATGAGCAGGGGAAGTGAAAGTCAAGCTGTTCCTTTTAAAAGTGTCTTACTCAGACACACCAAACAAATGTCACTTGGACTCTCAGAGCAAATGCTGACAAGAGGGCTGGGGAGGGAGAATGACTGAGCAGAATATCTAAAAAGAGACAGGCACCTAGCAGAGGAGAGCACAAACAGGATAATAAAAGGGGAGGGGTGTCACAAAATAGATTCAGGATGCCCCTGCAATTATAACCAGTGCCCATTGACAGATGCTAGTAAAATAAAAAGAGTAGAGACACGCCCATACGTGAATACAGGAACTGACCCTTTTGTCTGCTTGTTCTCGGTCAGGATTAATAAGGGAAAGGGCCCTGGGTAATCAATCAGACTTGCAGATGCCACCCTTGCCATCAAGCCTGAGTACTTGCCTCCTCTCCCTGCTGCCTACTAGGGCACAGAAGGTGTCCCATAGTTTATTTTCTCTGCAGCATCTCATGGCCCTGCAGCACCAGCTGCACCACTCCCTTGTGGGCAGTCTGCTCTGCAGTCAAAAGTATTATCGAGGAGCCCTCCCTGCCCCAAAGGAATCACACACACACACACACACACACACACACACACACACACACACACACACACACACACACAGAGAGAGAGAGAGAGAGAGAGAGAGAGAGAGAGAGAGAGAGGCTTAAGATCTCTGAGAATGATCTGTAACTTCTAAGGATACGTGCTGGCAGCATGGAAGCGAACAATGTCCAATAGAGATGTGTGCAGACCCTCTACAAAAGATTGTGAAATAATTCAGGTTACATGGAGCGAGCTTGGGGGAAACAATTGCAACTCTTCGTCTATATGAGTAATTGGAAGGAAGAAAAGCTATTACGTATCTGAGACCTTCTCTCTGTTCCTTCCCCTTGAGTCCTCTTGATCACTGATGAATGAGAAAAAGATGCAGGTTACAGAGAGACATCTTAATAAACGCTTGGCTCTGTATGCCAGCCACACACTCAGGCAACCTGGGTGATTAGGTTTGAAAGCTTAGATTGTATAAACATGGGTGGGCCTCTAATATGGCTTAGACTTAACAGCTTTAAGCCATCAGCAACCTCACAGAAGTCCTCTGCTTCAGCCCATTCCTCTTCCGTGAAGGGGCAAGTTAATCAGAATCACAGTGTGTGTAACACGAGAAAGGAGTATGCAGAATAAAGCTCCCTTCACACTCTTTTTGGTCTCCAGAAGCAACTGGATACAGCTCCAAAAATTTCATTACTTTTTAATTTGAAAGCCGTTACCTCTCACTGTGCCATTTAAAAGAACCAGTCAGCCAGTGTTATGTTGAACAAATTAAACAAAACGCCAACTGCTTGGTTAAAGGTTTTATTTATTTATTTATTTATTTATTTATTTATTTATTTATACAAATCTCTGCAATATCTCTTCGAAACCGCAGGCAACCACAACGGGAGTATGAAAACGTTCCACCCATGTGCGTTTTCGTACCCACTCTGCTATCTGGGTATCCTGAAGGAAGTTGGTAGCTTCCTAAGGGCACCCGTTACCTGTGAATTTCAGCAGGCTGTTTCAGCAGGCTCCATGCTGAGTTCTCTTCCGGAAGACCACACCCAGAGCTGGTAGCACTTTGCAGCATTCTCTCTCTCTCTCTCTCTCTCTCTCTCTCTCTCTCTCTCTCTCTCTCTCTCTCTCCTCACTCCCTTTCTCCCTCTCTCCTTCCCTCCCTCTCTCTCCATCCAACCTTCGTGGCTTGTCAAAACCATCAGATTAGGCTACCACACAGGTGTTAAAAAGAGGGGAAGAGGCTTTCGATGCGGTACAGGCACCCTGAAGTTCTCCCGCAGCAGAGCGCATCTTTTGCCTTGCAAATCTTTGCCTGGTTAGTTTCAACCCGTCCTAAGCATTCCAGACTTCATTTCCCATAAAGAAAGGGGAAATTCTATGGAAGGCGCCAGACAAATTAGCTGCTGTAAAGGTTTTAAAATGTCAAAATGAACACCCGCTATCCTGCGGTTCCAAGGGTGTGCCCGTCCCCTATGCATTGAGAAGCAGATTATACGGAAAGAAATAAAAAAGAAAAAATAAAAGAAGGCAGGAGAAAGGGGGGTGAATTCAAGAAAATGTCAGAAAATAGCTACAAAGGCATGCAAAACTTTTCCTGCAGGAATGTCGCAAGGGCGAAACCTTAAACTGTTGTCAGTAACCTAACCACCCTGGCCTTACAACCATGCTCCTTAAATAAGAATCACGGTGCTTGAGAGGGTCCCGGAGGCAGAAAGGGCGAGCCAGGGGCGGACTGGGGTGGGATGAGGGTGTCTTTGTGACATTAGTTGTTAAAAGTTGATGTGTCAGTAGGGACCTATTATTTGGAAATTTTACGGGTCCTAGTGAGGCGGGTTTTAGGTATTGACAGGCAGGATGGGTCGGGGGAGTAGGAAAGGAATGAACAGGGAAGTTATGGGGGTCTCAGAGAAAGTAGGGGGCCTCAGAGAAAAGCGGCCAGGCGGGAGCCGCAGTCCGCTAGCCTCCTGTCGCTCGCCCCCGCCTTTGCTCTTGCGCAGAATCCTCCCCTTGGCTGCAGCAGCACGCTGCCCCCACTGGCCTGCGCAACGCGATCGATCACAGTCTGCGTCAGAGTCCCGGCGTATAAATAGAGGTGGCAGGACAGCGCAGAGCCGCACACAGCCATCCATCCTTCCCTTTCCCTCTTCTCCCCCGTTCTTCTCTCTAGGTCCCCTATCTCCGCCCCGGACCTGAGGGGAGCACCGACCGCCACCATGAGTTCGTTCAGCTACGAGCCGTACTTTTCGACCTCCTACAAGCGGCGCTACGTGGAGACGCCCCGGGTGCACATCTCCAGCGTGCGCAGCGGCTACAGCACGGCGCGCTCTGCGTACTCCAGCTACTCCGCGCCGGTCTCCTCCTCTCTGTCGGTGCGCCGCAGCTACTCATCCAGCTCCGGCTCTTTGATGCCCAGCCTGGAGAACCTCGATCTGAGCCAGGTAGCCGCCATCAGCAACGACCTCAAGTCTATCCGCACACAGGAGAAGGCACAGCTGCAGGACCTCAACGATCGCTTCGCCAGCTTCATCGAGCGCGTGCACGAGCTGGAGCAGCAGAACAAGGTCCTGGAAGCCGAGCTGTTGGTGCTGCGCCAGAAGCACTCAGAGCCTTCCCGCTTCCGCGCCCTGTATGAGCAGGAGATCCGTGATCTGCGACTGGCGGCCGAAGACGCCACTAACGAGAAGCAGGCGCTGCAGGGCGAGCGCGAGGGGCTGGAGGAGACTCTGCGCAACCTGCAGGCTCGCTACGAGGAGGAGGTGCTGAGCCGCGAGGACGCCGAGGGCCGGCTGATGGAAGCCCGCAAAGGCGCGGATGAGGCTGCGCTCGCCCGCGCCGAGCTGGAGAAGCGCATCGACAGCCTGATGGACGAGATAGCCTTCCTGAAAAAGGTGCACGAGGAAGAGATCGCCGAGCTGCAGGCTCAGATCCAGTATGCTCAGATCTCTGTGGAGATGGACGTGTCCTCCAAGCCCGACCTCTCCGCCGCTCTCAAGGACATCCGCGCTCAGTACGAGAAGCTGGCCGCCAAGAATATGCAGAATGCCGAAGAGTGGTTCAAGAGCCGCTTCACGGTGCTAACCGAGAGCGCCGCCAAGAACACCGACGCTGTGCGCGCTGCCAAGGACGAGGTGTCGGAAAGCCGCCGCCTACTCAAGGCTAAGACCCTGGAGATCGAAGCCTGCCGGGGTATGAACGAAGCTCTAGAGAAGCAGCTGCAGGAGCTGGAGGACAAGCAGAATGCAGACATCAGCGCCATGCAGGTTTGGCAGGGTTTAAGCTCAGTGGGGGCGGGGAGGTCCACACTCGGGGTGGGGGTGCAAGGTATATCCAGAGAGTGAACGCTAGGGGGTCCTAGAGCACAGCCTAGGGGGAGGGGGCGGGGCGCGACTGTTGCTTGGGAATTGCTTGTTCTGGTTGAATCAGTGTTCTTAGGGGTGAGTTGGGAGGAATGGGCAGAGGGCGTTGAAGTTGGGCGTTGCCACCAGTCTAATACCTACTCTCTACTGACAACCCTTAATTGACTCCAAGTTACCTTCAGGACTTCCTGGATCTCCTGGCTAATAAATATGGCGGCTAGCTCTCTCTCACCCAGCCTTGGGATAGTTTTGTTTTTAACAGGGACACAAGAATACAGTCACAATATTTTATATCAATTAATCACTGATATCCATTTTTAAAAAAATAAGTTCTTCATATTTGGGGGAGAAGAAATAGAGTTGTGGAAAGCATTTTAGACAAATATACAATTTTATTTTTATTTATATATTTATTTAGACAAAAAATTTATACACATGCACACACACACACACACACACACACACACACACACATTCCCCTCCCCGAATGTGACCTGGCTAAAAGAAGTGTGACTAATAATAATAATTATAATTATAATTATTATAAATTGGGTAGTTTTAAAAGACAGTTTACCATAATCAATAGATTGAGGACAATTTTCAAAATTGCTCATATCAGTCTACTCCCCTCCTCTTCCTCCTCTTCTCTTACATCACTAGACTGAACATTTTAGGCCACCCCCCCTATTTCTTGTAGGTGTACACTTTGTAGTTAACTGAGGCCAGGACTTAGCACGAATACTACAGTAAAACAAATGCAGTAGAGATTTGTGTTTTGAACTTTGAAAACTATCTTCCGACAGGACACAATCAACAAACTGGAGAATGAGCTGCGAAGCACGAAGAGCGAGATGGCCAGGTACCTGAAGGAGTACCAGGACCTCCTCAACGTCAAGATGGCATTGGACATTGAGATTGCAGCTTACAGGTAACATCAGAATGGTTTGGGCAGTGGGCATGGCAGCTCAGGGCGGGGCAGATGACCCAGAGTCAGTGCAGAGTTATATTGAATCACAGTGTTTTAGATTAGTCCTGCTTTGGTGTTCCTCCAAGACGGTACAAATGTGCAAGGAGTTAACCCTGATGTAACATAAGTCTTGTTCTTAGCATTCATATTTTAAATCTAGTAGGTCTTTCTGGGCGATTTCTATCATGAGCTCCTTATTAAATCTTGATGGTACCTAAACCTGTTTGTCCTTGTATTTGCCTTTGACCTTGGTTGTGGGGAAAAATAATGAATGTGTGCTTAGAGCAAGTCATGAACACATCCATTGTTGGTCTAACTGTACCCTTCATTCCCTTCCCCACCAGGAAACTCTTGGAAGGCGAAGAAACCAGGCTCAGTTTCACCAGCGTGGGTAGCATAACCAGCGGCTACTCTCAGAGCTCGCAGGTCTTTGGCCGTTCTGCTTACAGTGGCTTGCAGAGCAGCTCCTACCTGATGTCTGCTCGAGCATTCCCAGCCTACTATACCAGCCACGTCCAGGAAGAGCAGTCAGAGGTGGAGGAGACCATTGAGGCTACGAAAGCTGAGGAGGCCAAGGATGAGCCCCCCTCTGAAGGAGAAGCAGAAGAGGAGGAGAAGGAGAAAGAGGAGGGGGAGGAAGAGGAAGGCGCTGAGGAGGAAGAAGGTATGTAAAACATAAAGACCTTTCAGAATCTCTATTGCAAACTGGTTGTGGATATTTACTGGGAGATCCATGAGCTATGCAGGCCTTGCTCTCCTAGAGACCCATGTGGGTTTTTCAGTCATAAACAATACATATACGATGAGAACACATGTGTTTAATGAGTGCAGATGATAAATTGTAAAAGGTTCATATACAATCATTTAACATAGTGGTTTGGTACCCAAAGGAACACTTGATGGTGGCCCAAAGACGAAGAGATGATTGCGCCCTAAAGAACACGAGTGCCAGACACATAAAAATATTGAGGCCAGGTCTTGGAGAGATGAACCTCCAGCACCTGGAAGTAACCTCCTTTTACATTGTGTGTGCAAATTGTTCATGGCAAGCACTGTCTGTAACAAGTCCTTCAGGAGAGTGGGGTCAAGAGGTTTTTAGACACAGACTGCCAATAGTGTCTAGTAACCTGCAAAGCCTCAGTAGACATGTTTTGCCTAGACTTAACCTGGAGTTTGTATTTTTCTTCTTATGTTCAAGCTGCCAAGGATGAGTCTGAAGATGCCAAAGAAGAAGAAGAAGGTGGCGAGGGTGAAGAGGAAGACACCAAAGAATCAGAAGAGGAAGAGAAGAAAGAGGAAAGTGCTGGGGAGGAGCAAGCTGCTAAGAAGAAAGATTGAGCCCCATTCCCAACTATCCCAGGAAAAAAAGTCTCCCCAAATCAGGTCAACCTCATCACCAAACCAACCAGTTGAGTTCCAGATCCTATACAGATTAAGAAGTCAATATATGTATAATTCTGAGATGACTTAGGTTGGACATTCAATGTTGTGCTATGACTTTCCTCCTTATGCAGAGTACCTGTTTGCTTGCAGAGTGGCTTTCTGGCTTGCTGCCAACCTGTGCATGGTCCATGCTTATGAGTTCAGGATCTACGGCAATGTGAATCACACAGATGTTTACAATAATAATAATAAAAAACCACACACACACAACACGAATAAATGAATTCACTAATGTTCATGTGCAACTTCATGGAAAAATAGTCATTTGAAACTTCAGTGGTTAGAAATTAAAGACCTCGAGTTATGTGCAATAAATAGTAAATAAAGTTACAGTGGATGTCATATATTTTGCTGTGGTTTTTACTTAATTAAAATACCTTAAATAAGGCACCAACCTAAGCCATGTATAAGTGGACTACTGACCTCCAGTATTTTATGAAGTAAAGATGGTAGTGAGTGCAGTGAATAATTGGATATTCTGAGGGATAGACAAATAGGTCAAGACTACAAAATATAGCAAACTTGACAATGATGAGTGAGAGTGAGAGCATTCATGATTAACACCCTGCAAAACACACAATGCTAGCTGGAGAGATGGCTTTCTAAAAGACAATTTTGAAATTATGATGGACTAGTAGTGCAACCTGGATAGACTATGAATCCAACACGGTTGTCACTATGGTTATATTTTTAATATAGTCTTGAATATCATGAGCATAAATTAAAATCTGAGCCCATGACATAGTTAAGAGGAATGACGTGAGGTGAAGTAAGATAATCAAAGTTATCTGCCACTGCAAACATGTTGCCTGGAATCCTGAGCTCATGAATGGTGTGTCATCTGCTTAATTCTACTGCCTCACATAATTGCCTTTAATGCTATACATTTAAAAACCCTTTAAAGACCACACAAGCAGGTAATGGAATTATATTATTATCACTTCTTGGGGGAGAGAATAAATCTGTGTGCTGCATTGTCATTGATCTGCATGTCTTAATTGGTAAATATTTGGATTTCAATGCCTGGTTGGACACTACATCACATCTATCTCCCATCCATCCACATCCATGGTAAAGCTGTGACAACTCTTGCACTTGTGTTTGGTGTGGAATATAGATGATGTCTTTGCCTATCTACTGCTCTGGTGTTCTTCTATGGCTCTGATATTCTGAAGGAACTGTTTTGTTTGTTGATTTCTTTGCTACTTGCTATTTAGATGACCTTTGAGACATAGGGATGTTACCTAAACCCAAAGTGGTCTCCATTTAAAGTTACACAGTCTCTTTGCATCACTTACTTCTACCTAAATATGTGTTACCACACAAATAGGCAAAGCATTTCTTTATCTATCATGATGTGAGTTTAAAGTGTGAGAGCTCTTGCATCCCTTTGTAGATAGGAAGCTCCTAGTCTGCAAGCTTTTCACACACATCAGTCATGAGTTGATGCAAACGTTTGGTTGGCTTAAGAAATACTTGATTGAAGATCACAGTTCCGTACTCAATCCTGTGTGCCATAATAAAATATTGAAAAATCTAAATACAATGAGTGTGTAGTCTTTTTTATAAAAAAAATTCCTCTAATTTGAGTCACTGGCCCCCGCCCGGCCCCCGCCTGGCCCCCGCCCTGGCTCTGTACAGCCACAGGCTATGACTGTCATTCTTCATCCCCCTATCTCAGTGACCCTCCGCCCCAGTGATCTGGCCCATGATATAATTAAAAAAATACCTTTTAACCCATATATGATTTTCAGTGGGAAAGTAAGACTATCCAAGGTCTTCTTAAGGAAGTACAAAACAGATACTCCTTCGTGACATTATACCCCTTGTATTTTCTCCTTCTCAAACCCATGGATTTCTTGAATCCACGAGCACCTCCCCATGCACTCTGAGACTGCCCCCAAGGACTTCATCAGTGTGTACTGGGGCCACTGAAATCAGCATCCTGTAATAGTACCTGGTCCCTTCTTCTTGGGTCTTGAACTCTGACTAGAGTCGTGAGGGAATGTAGAAAGGACTGTGATGTTGAAGACATGACAAATACATAGTTATGGTAAATCTGGGGTCAGGTGGACCATGTGTTCTGATAACCCCCAACTACTACCTCCACAACCCAGAACTTCATCGAGTTTAGTTGGGTACAGTACAGGGAAGGAGCTGATGAGTCTGGATAGGAGGTCTGTATAGGTGAACACTCTCAAATGGTAAGCATATAGGGTAGGAGTGGTAGGAGGCGAGGAAGCTACAATTGCTAGATTTTGTACACACTGATAAATTATCTAAGAATGCCAGAGGGACCAGAGGAAGAAGGCTTTGCCAATTCTGAGTCTGAGCCATATGGCAAAGGCTTTACTGTTTGATCATGGCTTTGGTCCTTGTCATGGCTGTGTGCATGTCAACAACACACATTCACATGGGGCTGCTTCTGTTACCTACATAATAGATTAATCATTGGGAAAGCCAAGTTCAATCAGGACACATCCCCTCCTGACTAAACTCTCTTGTAGCTTTCTATTCATTTGCATATAAAACTCAGAATCTTTAATGTCATCTACACAGTTTGCTGTTGTGTAACTTTCTTGAGATTGACACATTGCATCCTTCAAGGAAATTCTTTAAGCAGAAAGATAACCCAAAATATATTCAGGAAGTTCCCAAAACTGATCAGATTCACTAGGCCCCTTCCCTACCAGAGTAAGCAATAAAAGCTGAGAGTTGTCCTCAGATGGAAGAGAGATGGACTGCAAAGAAGATTCTAGGCAGAGCCAAGCTGCAATAAAGACTCTAAAACAAGCAAAGCTGCAAAGACAGACCACATCAGCTTCCTGGAAGAAGCAGAAACTAGCAGAGCTTCCTGGAAGAGGTTTAGATCAATCGAGGCACCTGGAAAGGACACTGTCCAACCTGTTGAGCTACTGTAGGCTGTGCAGCATATTGTAGGTTCCTAGCTTTGTGAGCTGTCACCCATACTGGAGTGGGCTTTGGTGCTACACATGTCTTTGAGTCATTTCTGCTCCTGTAAGTAACTCCTCATCCATATTCCTGTAAGCAACCCCAATAATACAGATTGGTCTACCAAGTTGGTCCTTTGGTGGTGTTAATACTTTGGTCTGTTGTAGGATCCCTATCTGAGGTGAGTAGACATGAGTGTTGCTTGTCTCCAGGAAATGTTTTGTCACAAAACTGACAGGATCTCAGCCTTACCTATTTCTTTTTACCCAGACTGTATGTATTTCTCTGCCCTTCACTCTGGGTGCTCCAACTACCTTGATCTTTTGGTCCCATCCTCATTTGTGCCTGACAGCTTACGCTCACAATTCAGTTACAGGCTGATTAGTGTTCTTAGGAAGCCTTGTTGACCTCTTCAGTCAGTGTTTAGAAGTCTCTGTTAAATGTGCTCATAAAACTTTGCAGACATCTCACACTTGACTTTGCTATCTGTTTTGTGATCATTGGATGATTTTATGCCTAACCCCAATACCATGATCTTCGGGCAATGAGAATATGAGCTCTGATGATCACTTTCCTTCCTTCCTTCCTTCCTTCCTTCCTTCCTTCCTTCCTTCCTTCCTTCCTTCCTTTCTTTTTTTCAGATTCATTTACATGTGTGAGTGTTTTGCCTGCATGTATATGTGTGCCCCTTTCCTATCTGTGTCACCCAAAGGCTAGAACGGAGCATCTGATTCCCTAGAACTGGAGTTATGGATGGTTATAACATCTGCATGTGTGTTAGGAACTGAATTTGAATAAGAGCACCAAATGCTCTTAACCTCTGGGTCATCTCTACAGTTCTGCTTACTGCTTTTAAAATTTTTAATTAGTGTACATTTATTGCATGAAGTTTTATTAACATATGTTATACATGTTTTTCACTACACACACACACACACACACACACACACACACACACACACACCCAGGATGATATTTCTAGTCCCATTTATTGACTTGAGAGTTTCATGATTTTATTTTTAAATGTCAGCAATATTCCATTGTGTAAATATGTGCATTTTCCTTACCTGTTCCTCTGTTGAGGGACATCTAGATACTTTCTACTTCTGGTTATTATGATTAATAGCCAGCAACAAAAATGATTGAGCAAGTGGCAGGATGAAACATCCTTTGAGACATATCCAAGAGTGTTATAGGTGGATTTTGAGTTAGATTGGTTCCCATCTTCTAAAGGAACTGCCGCCCTGATTTCCACAGTCACTGTACAAATTTGCACTACCACCAGCAAAAGAAGAATGTTTTCTGCTCCCTTTACTTCATATCCTCCCCAGCACGAACAGTCATTTGTTTTGTTGATCTTAACCATGTTGACAGGAGTAAGATGAGATCTCAAAGCAGTTTTGATTGCCTTTTTTGTTATTGTTGTTGACTAGGGATGTTGCAATCTCTTTAAGTGTTTCTCAGCCCTCTGAGTTTTCTGTTCTGAGACTAGATCTGTACCCCATCTTGTATTTGGGTTACTTGGTTTTGATATCTAATTCCCGAGTTCTTTATTTCAGATATTATCCCTATATCAGATGTGTAGTTGGTAAAAATCTTTCCCATTCTGTAGGTTGCTTCTTTGTCCTTTGCCATACAGAGCTTCTTGGTTTCATGAGTTCCATTTATTAATTGCTGATCTTAGTGCCTGCAGTAATGGTGTTCTGTCCAGAAAGTCTTCTGTAGCAACGAGTTCAAGGCTGTCTCCCATTTTCCTTCTATCAGGTTCAGGGTACTTGGTTTCATGTCAAGGTCTTTGATCCATTTATGGCTGAGTCTTGTGCAGGGTGGTGAGCATGAACCTATTTGTGCTCTTCCATGTCCAGCCATCCAGTTTGACGAGCACCATTTGTTGAAGATGCTTTCTTTTTTCTCATCTGTGTTTCTGGCTCTTTTTGAAAAATCAAAAACCAGGCATCCATAGGTATGTGGATTTATATCTGGGTCTTCAATTTGATTCCCTTGATCAACGTATCTAATTTTGTGCCAATACCATGCTGTTTTTATTATTATAGCTCTGAATAACAATTTGAGGTTGGGGATGCCGATACCTCTGGCAGGCTTTTTTTTATTTTTTAAATTCAGGGTGATTTTAGATAGATATCCTGCTTTTTTTGTTTGTTTGTTTGTTTTTCTATATGAAGCTGAAAACTGTCCTTTGGAAATCTGAAGAATTGTGTTAAAGTTTTGATAGGGATTGCATTGAATGTATAGATTGCTTTTAGTAGGATGGCCATTTTATAAAAACTGTACTAATCCTACTGATCCAATATCATGGGAGATCTTTCCATGTTCCAATATTGTGGTGACTTGAATAGATTTGACACCCCATAGATTCATGCGTTTGAATGCTTGATCCACAGGGAGTGGCACTATTAGAAGGTGTGACCTTTTGGTGTAGGTGAGGTCTTGTTGGAGGAAGAGTGTCACTGTGGGGCTGGCCTTTTAGGTCTCCTATGCTAAGCTCTGCCCCGTGTGGAATTCTGGTCTCCTGTTGGCGGCTGTTCTGTTTCCATGAGTTTGTAAGCTTTCTGTTTTTGTTTGTTTGTTTGTCTGTTTCAGCTGCTGTTGACATCCAGCTTTAATCTGTGGTCCTCTGATAGAATTCAGGGTGCTATTTCAATTTTTTTTTTTTAGTATCTGCTGATACTTGCTTTGTGGTGAAATATGTGGGGAATTTTGCAGAAGATTCCATGAGGTACTGAGAAGGAAGCATATTCTTTTTGTATTTGGGTGAAATGTTCTGTAGGTATTCATTAGGTCCATTTGGTTTATAACATCTGTCAACTCCAGATTTTCTCTATTTAGCTTTTGTCTGGATGACCTGTCTATTGGCAAGAGCTGGGTATCAAAATCTGTCACTATCAGTGTGAGGTTCAGTATGTCACCTAAAGTGTAGCAGTGTTTCTTTTATAAACTTGAGTATTCTTTGATTTGACGCATAGATGTTAACAATTGCAGTGTCCTCTTGGTAGAATTTTTCTTTGATAAATGTGTATATGTCCTTCTGTTCCTCTTCATTAGTTTTGGTTTCAAGTCTTGCTTGTTAGATGTTAAAATGGCTATACCAACTTGCTTTTTAGGTCTGTTTGCTTGGAATATCTTTTTCCACAGTGGGAGGTCTATCCTTGATGTGAAGGTATGTTTCTTGAATGCAGTAGAAAGATGGGTCTGTTTTTGTCTTCTGTTAGTCTCTGCCTTTTTATTGGGAAACTAAGATCAACAATGTAGAGAGTTATCAATGAGCAATGTTTGTGGATTCCTTTTATTTTGCTGTAGGGTTGTGGGTGTTTATGTTTCCTATTTTCTGATTTGTTGGTGTGGGATTCTTTATTCCCGTTTTCTTGGATTGGTTATCCTTGGTTATCCTTTTTAGGTTGGAGTTTTCCTTCTGGTACATTCTGCAGGCAGGGCTGGATTTGTAGATAGATATTGCATGACTTTGATTTGGTTGTAGAATGTCTGATTTTCTCCATCTGCAGAAATTGAAAGTTTTGCTGGGAGCAGTAATCTGGGCTGGCACATCTAGACTCCTGGAATCTGCAGCACATCTGTCCAGTCCCTTTTGGCTTTTAGAGTCCTCTTTGAGACATCACGTGCAATTTTCATAAGAAGACCTTATATGCTGCTTGGTCTTTCTCCCATGCAGTTTTTAATACTCTTTGTTTGACCTGTACATTTTGTCTTTTGACTATTAAATACCCACGGGAATTTCTTTTCTGGTCAGGTCTACTGATGTTCTCTGTGGTTCTTATACCTTGATAGGCATCACTTTTAGGTCAGGAAAATTTCCTTTTATTATTTTGTTGAAAATATTTTTTTCTGTGCCTTTGACCTGGGTTTCTTCTCTTTCCTCTGTTCTTTTTATTCCTAGATTTTATCTTTTCATAGTGTCCTAGATTTCTTAGAGGTTTTGTGCCTGGTTATTTGTTTTAAGGCCTCAATCTTTATATTTGCATATGTAGGTGGGTTTTACTCTTTACTACATATTGAAAGCTATTTCAGGCATTTTTTCCCCTCAAATGTTCCCCTCCCCTTTTGAAAATAGATTCTTTCCTCACATAATGTCCTGATTTCGGTTTCCTGTCCTGTTGCTCCTCCTACTTTCTTCCAACCTCCTCTCTCATTCATACTTACTCCTTTTCTGACTCTCATTTGAAAAGAACAGGCTTCTAGGAAATAAAAAAAAATAAAATATAACAAAGTGAATTATAACAAGATCAAACAAAAAAACCCGTCACATCAGAGTTGGACAAGACAAACAGAAGGAACAGAACCCAAGAGAAACATGAGATTCATAGACCCACTCATTCACACACTCAGCAATCCCATCAATAATACTAAACTGGAAGCCGTGATATACACACAGAGAGCCTGGTGCAGACCCGTGCAGGCCCCGTGAATGCTGCTTCTGTCTCTCTGAGTTCATATGAGTTTTGGTTCTGTTGACTTAGAGGCGTTGTTTTCTTGGTGTCTTCCATCCTCTCTGGGTCTAACACTTGCTGTGCCTCCTTTTCCAGGAGCTCTGAGGGGAGGGGTTTGATGGAGAAATCCCACTTAGGGCCAGGGTTCCAAGGTTCCTCGAATTTTATAATGTCTGGCTCTGGGTCTCTGTATTTGTTCTCATTTCCTGTAGGAGGAAGCGTCTCTGATGATGGCTGAACAAGTTCCAAGATTTCTTCGATTTAAATTTTCTTTTACCATGTCTTCAGTACGTGACTCTGTCTCTTCCACCTCTGCTAGTCTGCTGGTGAGGTTTACCACGGAGGCTCCTGTTTGAGTTCCTAAATTCTTTCTTATTTCCAGATTTCTCTCAGTTTGGGTTTTATGTATTGATCCGATTTCCACTTTCAGATCTTGAGCTGTTTTATTAATTTTCTTCCACTGCTGGTTAGTGTTTTCATAGACTTCTCTGAGGGATTTATGAATGTCTTTTTTGAGGACCTCTATCATATTCATAGAGGCTGTTTTAAGGTCTTTTTCTTGTGCTCCAGCTGTTGTACAGTCCTCAGGGCCTGCTGTGGCAGGGTTGCTGGGCTCTAGTGGAGACACACTGTCTTGGCTGTTACTGTGTTTTCATACTGATCTCTAGGTAACTGGGTTTGGGAAGATTGTAATTCTAAATGTTGATGTATTTCTTATTTTGTCTTTATATGGTAGATGTTTCTCCCCCTTGGTTTCTCTTTCTGTCTGTGGTTTTTAGGAGGGTATGGTGGCTGTGTGTTGCTTGGTAGTGAATTCTTCTGGAATCCAGCTAGGTGTGGCCACTGGGGGTGCTTCTAGGTATTGACAGCTGACACTTAGGAATGGGGATGGGCTAGGAGGCAGAGGTGGGAGGATCTACAGGTGGAAGAAAGGCAGGATGTCACAGGAGGATCTGCCTAGTCTCCTGGAAATGGGGCAGAGAGTAGGAGAGGGGACAACAGTTGGTCTGTTACAGAGCTGGGTATGAGACTGTGGGAATGGATTTGGAGGAGAGAGGAACAGTGAAAATCTGAAGCTTGCCTAGCTGCTTTGCTAGCCTACTTGCCTCTCTGGTAAAGTAGGTTCCTAGGGACTGTGTGCTGGGACTGGGGGCTGGCATTAGAAGTCATTTCTTAATGGAAGACTGAGTGTATGGAGACAGAAAGCACAAGCAGTATCCTGTTTTGATAACAACATAACCTATATCAAAGCTTATGCAGCAGGTCTGAGTCATACTCATTGCTGCATAACAAGTAGTTCATTGGCTACTGTTATGTGTCACCCTGACCAAGGCTGCAGGATCTGTTACAAGGTGACTCATTGCCATGGCTGGTAGTTTCTTTTTGACCCGGACTTAACTCTTAGCAGGTTGAGCATCCTTACAACATGGTAGCTGCCCTCCCTCAATGCAAGGCTGCCACAAACCAAAGCAGCACATGCTATGTCTCTTATGACACAGCCTTCAACGTCAAATCTCATTACCAACACCACTTTCCTGGTCACAGCTGCCATTACAGGATGCTGGGCATGTCATTATTATGTTTTATAACCAAGAAGCTTCTGCTCTGGAGGTTCTGACACAATTCTAATGTTAAGATATTTTTCTAGGCTGGCCCCATCAGTTACTGACTCACATTGGTGTACATGCTCCAGTTAGTTTCACATGTTACAAAAATTATAAACAGTTTGACAGTGAACATGCCCACCAATGGATATCTACATACATGATCTTTTTTTCTCCATCTTTATTAAATTGGGTATTTCTTATTTACATTTCAATTGTTATTACTTTTCTTGGCTTCCAGGCAAACATCCCCCCTTAGACCCTCCCCCTCCTTTCTATATGGGTGCTCCCGTCCCTATCCTCCTCCCATTACCACCCTCCCCTCAACAATCCCAATCAGCAGGGGTTCAGTCGTGGCAGGACCAAGGGTTTCCCCTTCCACTGGTGCTCTTACTGGGCTATTCATTGCTACCTATGAGGTTGGAGCCCAGGGTCAGTCCATGTATAGTCTTTGGGTAGTGGCTTAGTCCCTGGAAGCTCTGGTTGGTTGGCATTGTTGTTCATATGGGGTCTCAAGCCCTTTCAAGCTCTTTCAGTCCTTTCTCTGATTCCTTCAACAGGAGTCCCATTTTCAGTTCAGTAGTTTGCTGCTGGCATTCGCCTATGTATTTGCCATATTCTGACTGTGTCTCTCAGGAGAGATCTACATCTGGTTCCTGTCATCCTGCACTTCTTTGCTTCATCCATCTTATCTAGATTAGTGGCTGCGGGTGTTTGGGCCACATGTGGGGCAGGCTCTGAATGGGTGTTCCTTCTGCCTCTGTTCTAAACTTTGCCTTCCTATGCCCTCCCAAGGCTATTCTTGTTCCCCTTTTAAAGAAGGAGTGAAGCATTCGCATTTTGGTCATCCTTCTTGAGTGTCATGTATTCTGTGCATATAGGGTAATTCAAGCATTTGGGCTAATATCCACTTATCAATGAGTGCATAACATGTGTGTTTTTCTATGATTGGGTTACCTCACTAAGGATGATATTTTCCAGTTCCACCCATTTGCCTATGAATTACATAAAGTCATTGTTTTTGATAGCGGAGTAGTATTCCTTTGTGTAGATGTACTACATTTTCTGTATCCATTCCTCTGTTGGAAGGGCATCTGGGTTCTTTCCAGCTTCTGGATATTATAAATAAGGCTGCTATGAACATAGTGGGGCATGTGTCTTTGTTATATGTTGGAGCATCTTTTGGGTATATGCCCAAGAGATGTATAGCTGGTTCCTCAGGTAGTTCAATGTCCAATACTCTGAGGAATCTCCACACTGATATCCAGAATGGTTGTACCACTCTATAATCACACCAACAATGGAGGAGTGTTCCTCTTTCTCCACATCCTCACCAGCATCTGCTGTTGCTAGAGTTTTTGATCTTAGCCATTCTGACTGGTCTGAAGTAGAATCTCAGGGTTGTTTTGATTTGCATTTCCCTTATGACTAAAAATGTTGAACATTTCTTTAGGTGCTTCTCAGCCATTCGGCATTCCTCAGCTGTGAATTCGTTGTTTAGCTCTGACCACATTTTTCCCCCCATCTTTATTAACTTGAGTATTTCTTATTTACATTTCCATTATTATTCCCCTTCCCGGTTTCTGGGCCAACATCCCTCTAGCCCTTGCCCCTCCCCTTCTATAGGGTCTTCCCCTCCCCATCCTTCCCCCATTACCACCCTCCCCCCCAACAATCACTTTCACTGGGGGTTCAGTCTTGGCAGGACCAAGGGCTTCCCCTTCCACTGGTGCTCTTACTAGGCTATTCATTGCTACCTATGAGGTTGGAGCCCACGGTCAGTCCATGTATAGTCTTTGGGTAGTGGCTTAGTCCTGGAAGTTCTGGTTTGTTGGCATTGTTGTTCATGTGGGGTCTCAAGCTTCTTTAAGCTCTTTCAGTCCTTTTTAAGATTCCTTCAACAGGGGTCTTGTTCTCAGATCAGTGGTTTGCTGCTGGCATTCGCATATGTATTTGCTGTATTCTGGCTGTGTTTCTCAGGAGAGATCTACATTCAGTTCCTTTTGGCCTGCACTTCTTTGCTTTGTCCATCTTATTTAATTGTATATGTTTGGGCCACATGTGGGGCAGGCTCTTAATGGGTATTCTTCTGCCTCTGTTCTAAACTTTGCCTCCCTATTTCCTCCCAAGGGTATTCTTGTTCCCCTTTTAAAGAAGGAGTGAAGCATTCGCATTTTGGTCATCCTTCTTGAGTTTCATGTGTTCTGTGCATCTAGGGTAATTCAAGCATTTGGGTAATAGTCACTTTTCTGAGGTGAAACCTCAGGGTTGTTTTGATTTGCCTTTCCCTTATGACTAAAGATGTTGACCATTTCTTTAGGTGTTTCTCAGCCATTTGGTATTCCTCAGCTGTGAATTCTTTGTTTAGCTCTGAACATCATCTTTTAATAGGGTTATTTGTCTCCCTGTGGTCTAACTTCTTGAGTTCTTTGTATATTTTGGATATAAGCCCTCTATCTGTTGTAGGATTGGTAAAGATCTTTTCCGAATCTGTTGGTTGCTGTTTTGCACTAACAACAGTATCCTTTGCAGTTTTATGATATCCCATTTGTTGATTCTTGATCTTAGAGCATAAGCCATTGGTGTTTTGTTCAGGAAATTTTCTCCAGTGCCCATGCGTTCGAGATTCTTCCCCACTTTTTCTTCTATTAGTTCGAGTGTATCTGGTTTGATGTGAAGATCCTTGATCCACTTGGACTTAAGCTTTGTACAGGGTGATAAGAATGGATCGATCTGCATTCTTCTACATGCTGATCTCCAGTTGAACCAGCACCATTTGCTGAAAATGCTATCTTTTTTCCATTGGATGGTATTGGCTCCTTTGTCAAAAATCAAGTGCCCATAGGTGTGTGGGTTCATTTCTGGGTCTTCAATTCTATTCCACTGGTCTATCTGTCTGTCTGTACCAATATTCCTCTGCACTACTGCTCGAGTTCAGGGATAGTGATTCCCCCAGAAGTCTTCTTATTGTTGAGGATAGTTTTAGCTATCCTGGGTTTTTTGTTTTTGCAATTTGTTATTGCAAATTGTTCTGTCTAACTCTCTGAAGAACTGGATTGGTATTTTGATGAGGATTGCATTGAATCTGTAGATCGCTTTTGGTAAAATGGCCATTTTTTCTATATTAATCCTGCCAATCCATGAGCATGGGAGATCTTTCCATCTTCTGAGATCTTCTTCAAATTCTTTCTTTAGAGGCTTGAAGTTCTTATCATACAGATTTTTCACTTGCTGGTTTAAAGTCACACGGTGGTATTTTATATTATTTAGGACAATTATGAAGGGTGTCGTTTCCCTAATTTCTTTCTCGACTTGTTTTCCTTTTGTGTGGAGAAGATTTATTTGAGTTAATTTTATACCCAGCTTCTTTGCTGAAGGTGTTTATCAGGTTTAGTAGTTCTCTGGTGGAACGTTTGGGATCACTTAAATATACTATCATATCATCTTCAAATAGTGATATTTTGACTTCTTCCTTTCCAATCTGTATCCTTTTGATCTCCTTTTGTCTGATTGCTCTGGCTAGAACTTCAAGAACTATATTGAATAAGTAGGGAGAGTGTAGGCAGCCTTGTCTAGTCCCTGATTTTAGTGAGATTGCTCCAAGTTTCTCTCCATTTAGTTTAATATTAGCTACTGGTTTGCTGTATATGGTTTTTACTATGCTTAGGTATGGGCCTTGAATTCCTATTCTTTCCAGGACTTTTATCATGAAGGGGTGTTGAAATTTGTCAAATGCTTTCTCAGCATCTAATGAAATGATCATGTGGTTTTGTTTTTTCAGTTTGTTTATATATTGGATCACGTTGATTGTTTTCCGTATATTAAAAAATCCCTGCATACCTGGGATGAAGCCTACTTGATTATGGTGGATGATTGTTTTGATGTGCTCTTGGATTCGGTTTGCAAGAATTTTATTGAGTATTTTTGCGTCGATATTCATAAGGGAAATTGGTCTGAAGTTCTCTTTCTTTATTGGGTCTTTTGTGGTTTAGGTATAAGAGTAATTGTGGCTTCATAGAAGGAATTCGGTAGTGCTCCATCTGTTTCAATTTTGTAGAATAGTTTGGATAGTATTGGTATGAGGTCTTCTATGAAGGTCTGATAGAATTCTGCACTGAACCCATCTGGACCTGGGCTCTTTTTGGTTGGAAGACTTTTAATGGCTGTTTCTATTTCTTTAGAAGTTATGGGGTTGTTTAAATGGCTTATCTGTTCTGGATTTAAGTTTGGTACCTGGCATCTGTCTGGGAAATTGTCCATTTCCTGCAGATTTTCAAGTTTTGTTGAATATAAGCTTTTATAGTAGGATCTGATGGTTTTTTGTATTTCCTCTGATTCTGTAGTTATGTCTCCTTTTTTATTTCTGATTTTGTTAATTGGAACACACTCTCTGTGTCTTCTGGTTAATCTGGCTAAAGGTTTATCTATCTTGTTGATTTTCTCAAAGAATCAGCTTTTGGTTCTGTTTATTCTTCGTGTAGTCCTTTTTGTTTCTACTTGGTTGATTTCCCCTCTGAGTTTGATTATTTCCTGCCTTCTACTCCTCCTGGGTGTATTTGCTTCTTTTTGTTCTAGAGCTTTTAGGTGTGCTGTCAAGCTGCCGATATATGCTCTCTCCTGTTTCTTTCTGCAGGCACTCAGAGCCATGAGTTTTCCTCTTAGCACAGCTTTCATCGTGTTCCATAAGTTTGGGTACGTTGTACCTTCATTTTCATTAAATTATAAGAAGTTTTTAATTTCTTTCTTTATTTCTTCCTTGACCAGGTTGTCATTGAGTCAACTTCCATGTATATGTGGGTGTTCTTTCCTTATTATTATTGAAGACCAATTGTAACCCGTGGTGGTCTGGGGATTATTTCTATCTTTCTGTATCTGTTGAGGCCTGTTTTATGACCAGTTATATGGTCAATTTTGGAGAAAGTACCATGCGGTGGTGAGAAGAAGGTATATCCTTTTGTTTTAGGAAAGAATGTTCTATAAATATCTGTTAAGTCCATTTGGTTCATGACTTCTCTTCATCTGTCTATGTCTCTGTTTAATTTCTGTTTCCATGATCTGTCCATTGATGAGAGTGAGGTGTTGAAATCTCCTACTATTATTGTGTGAGGTGCAATGTGTGCTTTGAGCTTTAGTAAGGTTTCTTTTATGTATGTAGGTGCCCTTGTATTTGGAGCATATATATTTAGGATTGAGAGTTCATCTTGGTGGATTTTTCCTTTGATGAGTATGAAGTGTCCTTCCTCATCTTTTTTGGTGACTTTTGGTTGAAAATCAATTTTATTCGATACTAGAACGGCTACTCCAGCTTGCTTCTTCAGACAATTTGCTTGGAAAGTGTTTTCCAGCCTTTTACTCTGAGGTCGTCTCTGTCTTTGTCTCTGAGGTGTGTTTCCTGTAGGCAGCAGAATGCTGGGTCTTCATTGCGTATTCAGTTTGTTAATCTGAGTCTTTTGATTGGGGAATTGATTCCATTGATGTTGAGAGATATTAAGGAATAGTGATTATTGCTTCCTGTTATATTCATATTTGGATGTGAGATTATGTTTTTGTGCTTGTCTTCTCTTTGTTTTGTTGCAAAATGATTAGTTTCTTGCTTTTTCTACGGTGTAGCTTGCCTCCTTGTGTTGGGCTTTACCATTTATTATCCTTTGTAGGGCTGGATTTGTAGAAAGATATTGTGTAAATTTGGTTTTGTCATGGAATATCTTGGTTTCTCCATCTATATTAATTGATCATTTTGCTGGATACAGTAACCAGGCTGGCATTTGTGTTCTCTTAGTTTCTGTATGACATCTGTCCTGGATCTTCTGGCTTTCATAGTCTCTGGTGAGAAGTCTGGTGTAATTCTGATAGGTTTGCCTGCATATCTTATTTGACCTTTTTCTCTTCTTGCTTTTAATATTCTTTCTTTGTTTTGTGCATTTGGTGTTTTGACTATTATGTGACGGGGAGGAGTTTCTTTTCTGGTCCAATATATTTGGAGTTCTGTAGGTTTCTTGTATGTTTATGGGCATCTCTTTCTTTAGGTTAGGGAAGTTTTCTTCTATGATTTTGTTGAAGATATTTACTGGTCCTTTGAGTTGGGAGTCTTCATTCTCTTCTATACCTATTATCCTTAGGTTTCATCTTCTCATTGAGTCCTGGATTTTCTGTATGTTTTGGGCCAGTGGCTTTTTCTGTTTTATATTATCTTTAACAGTTGTTTAGATAATTTCTTTGGAATCTTCTGCTCCTGAGATTCTCTCTTCTATCTCTTGTATTTTCTTGGTGATGCTTGTATCTGTGGCTCCTTGTCTCTTTCTTTGGTTTTCTATATCTAGGGTTGTCTCCCTTTGTTCTTTCTTTCTTGCTTCTATTTCCATTTTTAATTCCTTCACATGTTTGATTGTGCTTTCCTGTAATTCTTTCAGGGATTTTTGTGATTCCTCTGTATAGGCTTTTATTTGTTTATTCATGTTTTCCTGTGTTCCTCTAAGGGAGTTCTTTATGTCTTTCTTGAAGTCCTCTATCATCATGATCAAATGTGATTTATAATCTAGATCTTGCTTTTTTGGTGTGTTTGAATATTCAGTGTTTGCTTTGGTGGGAGAATTGTGCTCCGATGATTCCCTGTAGTCTTGGTTTCTGTTGCTTGAGTTCCTGCGGTTGTCTCTCGCCATCAGGTTGTCTCTGGTGTTACTTTCTTCTGCTATTTCTTACAGTGGCTAGATCGTCCTACAGGCCTGTGTGTCAGGAGTGCTGTAGATTTGTTTTCCTGTTTTCTTTCAACCAGTTATGGGAACAGAGTGTTCTGCTTTCAGGTGTGTAGTCCTTCCTGTCTAGTGGTCTTCAACTGTGTCCTGTGGGTATGTGTCCTGAGTCCACCAGTCAGTTCACTTGGAGCAGAAGAATTGGTCTTACCTTTGGTCTTGGGCATGAAGTTGCTCCTCTGGGGCTGGTTTTCAGCTCTCTGCAAAGGCAACAACCAGAAGGGCCTGCCCAGCCCTTTCTTGGGTCCCTGTGCACAGGGGCGGGTATGGTGCTAGTCGTTTACCTCTAGAGTCAGAAATGTGTGCAGAGTGTAGTGTCCTCTGGCTTCCCAGGTGTGTCTGCCCCTCTGAATGTTTAGCTCTCCCTCTCATGGGATTTTGGTGCAGGGAGCTGTTTGACCAGGTCCCTTCAGATTCAGGGGGTGTCTGCACTGCACGGTACCTGCAGCTTGAGTGCCCATATCTTCCTGTTCCCAGAGGCCCTATACAGTTTCCTCTTGGGCCAGGGATGTGGGCAAGGGTGGGCAGTACTGGAGGTCTCTCCTGCCCTGCAGTCTCAGGAGTGCCCACCTGTCTGGGTGATGAGCTCTCTCTCCCACGGGGTTTTGCCATACATGATCTTCTAGTAAGTACTTACTTAAGTATTCAGCTAGTGGAATTATGTGTGCAAACGATATTATTGGATTGAGGAGAAGCCTCACAGGTTAAGAGGTTAAACACTTGTTGCTTTTTGCAGGGAACCTGGATTTGGTTTCCAGCATCCATATGGTGGTAAACAATTATCCTTAACTCCAGTTCCAGGGGATCAAACAAACATCTGCAGGCACCGGGTATGTATGAGGCACAAATGTATACATACATACATGCATGATTACATACATACATACATACATACGTACATACATACATACAGGCAAAATATTTGTACTCATAAAAGATGTTTTATATTCATTTTAGTCACTCCTGATGAAGATCTATATATTTGTGGGAGGTTGGTTAGTTTGGTTTGCCATGTGTTGCATGTGTATGTGTGTGTGGTTTGTGTGTATACATGTATATGTGTTCATATGTGCATGGGTGCACATGTGTGTGCAGGTGCATGTTCACCTATGTGTGTTTGGAAGCTTGGTGTTGGCATGTAGAGCCTTCCTCTATCAGTCTACTGTATTTGCTGAGGCAAGGTTGCTCAATGTAACTCTGGGCTATGACATGGGTTAGTCTGGCTATCCAGCTTGCTCTGCAGATACCATCTCGGTTTTCCCAGCAGGCTGGAATCACAGGTTAGTTTAGACCTGAGGATACAAACTCTGGTCCTTACACTTACACAGCCAGTGTTCCACACACCTAGGCATTTCTTCCCCCTTTATTCCACATTTCTCTTCTACAAACATTGGCATAATACTTTAAGACCTTTGTGTTCATGCAATAATCTATTTGAAATGAAATTAATATTACTCCAATTATTGGGGATAAGTAGATGAACTGCTAATATAGGACTTACAGTACATTAAGACAGAAACATGATACTGCTAATCATTTTCTTCTGTGCACAGATTTATCCCAGTTGACATCTTAGATTTAAGAAACATGTCTTAGCTGAACCCCCAGTGAACTAGACTGTTGGGGAGAGGGAAGCAAGGGGGGGAGGGTTGGGAGGGGAACACCCATAAGGAAGGGGAGGGGGGGAGGGGGATGTTTGCCCGGAAACCGGGAAAGGGAATAACACTCGAAATGTATATAAGAAATACTCAAGTTAATAATAATAAAAAAAAAGAAACATGTCTTAGATTTTAAACATGAGTTTATATGAGCAACTTATACTAAATAAGTACACAAAATTAATCTGTTTGTTATGAAGGAGCTAATCAATGTCTTAGTATGCAGAGGTCTTTTTTTATAATTAGTTTGGATTTCTGAGATTTATTAAACACACACCCTTCCCCTGACACCAATAACAGCTCTTTATTTTCCCCAGAGACATCCCAAATTGTACTGATGAACTGGGATCTTGTTTCTGTAGCTGGTAACTGAAGTCTTACTCATCAGCCTGCTGCTCTAACCCTTTTCAGACATATAGATACCATCCAAAACCATCCAAAATCTTCCTGACACCCTTGTTCTTAACTGTTGTGGCTTGCTGAATCAGAACCATTGTATCTGAAACAAGTGTAATATCATTTCCCTCAAGGATTAAATCATCATTCTGGGCCCAAGAGACAGAACAATCAGTACCTATCTTCATCCAGACCCTGTGGATATATTTTTTATACCAAGATCTTTCAGATTTCAACCAAATGCCCCCACTCCTGAGTATCGACGTTGATGGGGAAGTGAGCTCACACAGACCGCATCATGTTATGGAAGCCCCATGACTCTTGACTCTAAACACAGCTGAAGATGGTGCAGACAGTGGTCAGGACCTTTCTATTTTCCCTACCATTTCTAGCTCTTTCCAAGGAGACTGGGATCTACATTGATAGGATTGAAGTCCCTCCCGAGGGTTCCTATGTGGCCGTGTGTACGCCCTCAGGGTTGTGCCAATGCTTTCTGGAATATTGGCGGTCTGATTGCTGACAATGGTCTTCATTCTCTCAGTAGATAAGACAAACCCAAGCCACTTTGGTCTGTATTTTGATGCCCAGAAATCTCTTTGTTCTTAGCTAAATGTCATCCTTTCAATTTATCGACAACTCACCACTATAATTTCATTTGGCATAAATCTATTTCTGAAATGACCACTGGAAATCAAGCATTTCTGAGAAGGATTCCACTGGCAGAGACAGAACCCCACAATGAAGACTTTGTTACGAGGATGAGGAAGTAACCTATTCATGTCCAATGTGACTTGGTACTTGTTTCTAATAATTTATTCCCTGGAGATATGTTACCATTTTATTATAGAAACACACACACACATGGACACACACCACATGCACAGCTGGAGAGAACCCCCTACAAAACTCCCAACCACACAAGACTTTAAGTGTTAAGAGAATCTCACCTATAAGTCTCCAGTTGTTCACAGTTTAAAGAGGAAAAATTGGTGTTAAATATGTGAAACAGTTTTGAGGGGAGAGTAATCACAGTCCTCTATTGACATTCAGTGTGTGTGTGTTTGTACGTCCACCCAGTGAATGTGATCTCAGTATGTAAATTGAGTCCCTAGGGTTGAATTAAAAATTCCCCGGAAAGTAAAGATCTTCCGGCAGGTTCTGTATTTTCCCTCTGTGTACTTGGCACTCACTGCCATTATCATTCCCAACTCAGCCACAAAGCTAGAAAACTGGGTGTGTGATGCACTTTATTAGCTTAGGACTGAGTTATAGGGTCACAAGGAAGGAGAAGCTGACATAGTCACCCCAGGCCAGCAGCTGTTTCCCCAGGGATAAAGGAAAGTCCCCCCCCCCCGCAGTCCCCTGCCCCCGGGCGTGGTGTGTGTGTGTGTGTGTGTGTGTGTGTGTGTGAGTGTGTGTGTGTGTGTGACTGTGTTAAGCACCATTTTCTCTCTTTCTAGTTCCACATGGAGACAGACAACTGTCTTTTCAGGGAACAGGGACTCGAGAGTCTTCACAACCTTCTGTCTTCCTCCTGCACTCTTAGATTGCAACAACTTAATCCCATTTGGTGATAATTCAGCAACATGAGCAGAAAAGTGTGCTCCTACCCCATGCCTGCTATCTGTTCTCCACTCCTTGTCACAGTTGCCCACAGCAGTTGTGGGCAACTTGGCTGTGAGCACCAAGGCTGTCTTTCTAACACCATCTCTTTTGGGATTGCACTCAGCACAAATATCACCTGAAAAGAATATTTTAGACACATTTCCTCAGCCTTTGATAGCCCTGATTTTCCCTGTGTTTGACTTTGTTGGGGTGCTATGCCAACCTTCTGATCACAGATTCTTCTGAGAGTGCTGACGGGATGCAGGGACCAAGATGTGTTCCTTAGAAATGTCTGGGACGCTACCCCACCTCTTTCCAGAAGTCCTTACCTCTCCTAATGACTTCTGGGTACTGCCCTAGCTCTGCAGTGCTTTCTGGGTACTGCTCCACCTCCTTGCCCATAGGATACAGTTCTGACTGCTGAGAAATCCTGCTTTCATTCTTCCAGCTCCTTTTGGTGGCCATGATTATGTCAAACTATGTACATATGTACATTAGCTAAAATGGTCCTTTTCAGAAGCATTGGAACAACAGAGAATTATGTAGCATGGAATGGTCTTTCCATTTCCTCTGGACTCTGGTGGCCAATGCTGGGCTTAGCTCCAGATACTACTTACTATTTTGGAAGTAAGTGTGCAATCTGTTAGTAAAACTGACAGTTGCAAACCTTGTCTCTTGACACACAAGGTTAAATAATGTGCAAAAAAGCAAGCCATTTCCTCTTAGAGAAGCAATTAATCATAATTTCTGAGGAGCAAAGGCAGAACTTCTGGCCAGGATCAGCCTGTTGGTAAAGCACCACAACAAGAAAATGGCTTTGAAAGAGTTAATCCCAGGGAAAGCAGGCAGCTCTATTATTTGTAAAGCCACGTTTCACCACTAAAGACAGAAAATTTATTTTCTGTAATTGAGCTCGATCTTCATACCCCTGCCCACATGGTACCAGTTCCCCATCTGTTAGTTCCTTTGATTTTTCATCGTTGAAATTTTAATTTGAATTGTAATAAAATTGGTCGGTCAACTCTGATGGCATGAAAAAGAATAACCCCCATAGGCATACACACACACACACACACACACACACACACACACACACACACACACACACACACACACGAATGCTTAGTCACTATGGAGTGGCATTACTTGAGATTAGGAAGTATGGCCTTGATAGAGCAGGAGTGACCTTGTTGGAGGAAGTACTCCACTGGGGGTAGGCTTTGAGATTTCCAAACCCCAAGCTAGGCCTAGTGCCTCTTCTTTTCCTGTTTTCTTTGGATCAAGATGTCGAACTCTCAGCTACTTCTCTAGCGCTATGTCTGCTTGTGTGCCACCATGCTTTCTGCCATGATGATAATGAACTAAACCTCTGAAACACTAAGCAAGCTCTAAGTAATGCTTCCTTTCATAAGAGATGGTGTGGCCATGTCGTCTCTTCAAAACAAAGGAACACTAAGATAGTCACTACCACTGCAACTTGTGTGAACAGTGCATTTGACCTCCGAAAGTACTACCATTCTTCCTCATCTTGCTACTAAGGGATAAGGGACACATGCTCCACACTAAACAAGAAGCACTATGTCTATGGCAGTTTCCCTTGAGTAGCCTTCCCCACTATAATTTCTGGTGGCAATTTCCTTGGCTGGTTCGATGCTTTCCCCCTTCCCTAAGCCTTCCAAAGTGACATCTTCTGATTTCTATTCCTAATCACAGAGAAGAATTCCAGAATATATATTGACTTCAAATTCCATAGATTTCACTTTCAAAATGTAGCCCAGGACTTTCCCATCTCTCATGCCATTATTTTGTTTGTAGTCACCAAAACCTTTTACCCAACTGTTACAATAGCCTTGTGGGTGACCTTTTCTTCTTAGCTATTTTTGCCCCACATTCTGGACTCAAGAGAGGTTCTTTCAAAGCTCGTTGATTACATTTCTTTACCTAAACCCTCCAAAGCCTTACACTTACTGAGACTTAAAAAGCCCTCCTTGACCAGTTCCCACTTACCTTTGACATCCAATCCATCTTCTCCTCGTTTATTCCTTCAACGAGGCCTCTCCTCTTTGCAAACATACTATACAAGTTTCTTTCTGGAGTCTTTTCATTTCTTCTGTCTGGAATGCATTGTCTCAGAGAAATCTGTGTATCTTTGACAGGCAGTAAGTGGCATAAATGTCTTACATATGCAAACTCTCTGTAGCTGAAGATTTTTGTGTTCATGGATTCAGCCAATGGTGTGTCAAAAATATTTTTTACATTGTTTCTGATGACTACATCTGGAGTTTTTCTCATTGTTATTATCTAAACTGTATAGTAGGGCACCTATATGATTGCATTTATATTGCATAAACATTGCATTTATATTGTGTTAGGTGATATGCCGTTTAGTGATCATTGGAAAGTGTGGGAAGATGTTTTTTAAATTTTTTATATATAGTATAGGGGGTGAAGTTATCTTTCTGCCCCTGCCTTTCAAGTACTGGGATTATAGGCACACCCAACTGTGCATAGTGACTGCTTAGGTTTCTACCCCAAGGCAACAGCTCCTTTCAGCTGCCTTCTTTTCTCACAGTGGTTTTCTTCTACAGGCTGATAGCCTGAGATTAAATTGGTTTACTCTTATATTCTCAGAACCTGAACTATGCACTTAAAAACATTAGTATCTACTGATACTTGTTGATGGATGAGTTAATGAAATCAAAATTGTCCAAAAATGGGATTTGACACCTTGATTGACATTATCAAGATTTTCCAATATTTTCAGAATGTTATAAAATGAACCTAAGATTCTAAGAGTTATACAGAACTAGAGAGCAATAAGATGGAGACATGTCAGAGACAATGCATTTGGATCTGTTTTGTAATGGTTATTTATTTTGGGTATTAGAATGGAATTAAAGACAAAATCTCACCTGAGTGTGGTGGCATTTACCTTTGATACCAACACTTGGTAGGCAGGTAGATCTCTATGAGTTCCAGGCTGGTCTGGTCTACATAACAAGTTCCCAGATAGCCAGAGTTACAAAGTGAGGCCCTGTCTAAAACATACGAACAAACAAAGAAACAAAATCTCTATGTGCATGTGTGTGTGGGTGCATATTGTATAGAGAGCTCAGAGGATGTTGAGTGTTGGTCCTTGCCTTCCTCATTTCCAGGCAAAGTCTCTTTGATATATTTTTTCCTGCTATAAGGCTAGCTGGCCCAGGAGCTTCTGAGTAGTCTCCTTGTCTCTACTTTCTATCATAGTCCAAACACATATTTTAATCTGTCTTCTTATGTGAGTTCAGGATCTTCAAATTCAGGTCTTCCTCATGTGGCAACCACTTTACCCATTGAACCACCTCTCCAGCTTTTAGAATGGACGTTGTGGCTGTATTTTAGGATTACAATATTAAATTAAACACTGCCTATAAAGTTAGCCTAGTGTCATGGTTATTCTTGGTTGTCAACTTGACTACATCTGGAATTAACTAAAACTCAGAAATGGAAGGGCACACCTGTAAGGGATTTTTGCTTAATATGAAGTAGATGCTCTGTAAGATGGAAAGGCATACCTTCAATACAGATCTTTTGAGGTAGGAAGATCCATCTCTAATCTGGGTTATGTTTTCTGCTGACAGCCTACATTGCTCTTTGTCTGGTTGCTCTCTTCTCCTTAGCAAGTCCATTCCTTCAGTGGCATTAAAACCTACTTTGGAATTTCAACATATGCTAAAGACCAGCTGAGACATCCAGCTTTGAGGACTGAATAACTACTGAATTCTTGGACCTTCCATTCATAGGCAGCCATTGCTAGATTAGCTAAACCACAGCCCATAAGTCATTCTAATAAATTCCATATATACATGGATTATATATATAATATACACACATAAATACATACATGTACACACACATTTACTATAATACATATATGTATGCATATATATATTCATTCTATAAATTCTGTTACTCTAGAGAACCCTAACTAATGACACCTGGTTTTTAACATTTAAGTGTTATAAAATAAAGAATAGACATGAAGGTAACAGTATTCCAGCATTGGAATCAGAGAATCTATGAAGGGACATGGTCAAAAGATGACTTTTGACTGAACTCACATAAGAAGACAGATTAAAATATGTGTTTGGACTATGATAGAAAGTAGAGACAAGGAGACTACTCAGAAGTTCCTGGGCCAGCTAGCCTTATAGCAGGAAAAAGGTCAAAAGGTGTCTTTCTGACTGCATACTCCACCATTTTTCCTTTATTTTCAAACCTCCTGCTCTAGTCCCTGTAAGATCACTCATTTTCCCAACCCTTCCTCAATCTCTCAAATTGTTTTCTATTTGGGGATTTTTTCTCCAACTCTATGCCACCTACAGTTTGACCTTTGCCATTGGTATTTATTTTGCCTAGTGCCAATTTTGAACCCCAAACAATCTGAGCACAGATTGCTTAAGCTGACTCAGATTTACGTGGGACAAATCAACTATCAACTCAATGCTACAGTTGGCACATCTTCTGCATCATCTCAGTTCTAGTGTGCAGTCACAGTGAGGTCTTTAAGAAGTGACAAGTGCTAAGTGACACCTCAGTAAGGATTATTATGTTATTTTCATGGTGTATAGTTTGAGGCTGTAGTATAAACTAACTTGAAGCCAATGAATCAACTACAGTAAACTGGTTACTGTGCTCATGGTGAGGGGACTATTTGGATGGCACAATATGAAGAAAGCTAAATGTTGAGTGACATGTAGTCTCCATGAATTGAAACAGGGAAACAATTATAATACAATGTTACCGAGTATGTGGGATTCTAAACAATGTATTCAGAATGGCCAAGTTTCCAAGACTAACTGGCCTGTGAAAAAGGAATGAAAAAAGTTGGAAATATTCTGAAACACAGTAGAGGTCAAAAAAGACAGAAGTGTGCCTGGATATAGTACACTACCAGTATTCTACATCAAATATCCATTACACTTAGGATTTAAAGTGTAAAGCACTCCTTTTAAAAAACCAACCCCAGGGGTTGGGGATTTAGCTCAGTGGTAGAGCGCTTGCCTAGCAAGCACAAGGTCCTGGGTTTGGTCCCCAGCTCGGGGGAGGCGGGGAGGACAACCCCAGAGAAATGCACTTGCTGATGACTGTCCTCTGACCTAGATGAAACACTTTTCAGGTTCCACTTCTGCAGATTGGAAAGAAAGTTCTCAACATCTGATTCACATGTTGTGAGACTTCAACAGGATAGGATGTCCAGTCTGGAGAGAAACCTCCTAATCTGGAGAGAAGCATATGTGCTTTGGGCTTTCGATGTTTGGACACAGCTTCAGAGATGGAGGGCACTGTGCTGCAGAGATGTCTCTGCTTTGGTCGTTCCTCAGCGTTAGACACAATCAGGTTTTATTCGTTTATTGAATGACAATGCTTGACCTGATGCTCACATCTAACCCTCAAAGATAAAAGCCTAGAACAAGGGAAGTCCTATTGGTCCCAACAGGAAACAAACTTGTTTTCTTGGCAAAGGTTAGTCCTCAAATAGCTACTTCTGGAACATTGTTTTGTGTGTAGCACCTGGAATTTGAGTTGTCTACTTTCTCACTCTGATGCATTCTAATTAATGCATTCACATCTTTTTCCTGTAATTGTTTCTGTTCTGCTGCCTGGGCAGATGCCTTCCACTCAACTCAGGTAAGAAACAGCCCCACCCACCCCAGGAACCTCAACTTTATTTGTGGAACTTTATTTTGCACATCTTTGAGTGCAAAAAAGAATATGTACTTTTTTGCTAGAGAATCAGACAGAATAGTTGAGATTCATTCTGCTATAAACAAGATCTTGCTGAACCACAACATTTGTGCTCTTAGAAGCTACGTTGTACTTCCTTGATTCTTGTAATTGCCTGCCCACACTTGATGGAAGAGCCAAGTAAATAATATGAGAGACTGTGCAAGACTAGTGGTCCCCAAAGACATTGGTGTGAATATATGTTTCAGACTTTTCAAGGTTTTAAAAGCAACATTCCAACATAGTTTTTAAATGGCAAATTGGAGGTTATTGGTTCTACTGTTGTGCACAAAAAAGGTGAGAACACAGACTCATGGAAAGGGGACATAGACCTTTTATTCCAAACGTGTTGTGAAGGCATGACAAGCCCTCAACCATAGGGAATGTTAGCTTCATGGTGAAATATATGTAACTTTCTTTTCTTTGATAATATTGAGTCATAGGATGTTTATATGGGCAAGATAATGCTCTTGACTTTCCTCAGCCTTTAACAAATCTTTTCTATTAAAGATTCTCTCTCTCTCTCTCCCTTCTTCTCTCCCCCTTTCTCTCCTTCTTCCCTCCCTTTCTCCCTCTTTCCTTACTTCTCTTGTTACCAAGTGATATTCGGGGTACTTTGGGGGTGACTCTCTTTACTTCCCATTTTTCGATATCTCTTGACAGAGATATTTGTTTCCTGAGCAAAGTGTCCAAGCAGATTCCTAGCAAAATATTGGCAAATGAATTTACTCATTGCCAAGGAGAAGTTGACAAGTTCTGAAGTGGCATGTTTCATGGGTGACTGGTGAAGGGTAGATGAGCCTCAGCTCTCCAAATGTCAGGACAATATGATTTCTTCTAATTATAAGCCCATTCTGGTGTGCCAAGAGAATGAACTCAGTGGGTGGACACAACTAACTGTGTTCACAGGGACACAGTGATTAACAAGCTTCATAACAATGCAACAGAAATCTCACCCCAGCTCTGGTAGTAACAGATGAGAGTGGGTGGGAAGTTGAAGTGATTTATCAAAATTTGTCCAGATTTTTAAATATGTTACATTCAAACCAGGCTTTATCATAACTGCCTGGACTAGTTGGGTTGCTGGTGGATAAAAATGAGTTTTATTGGACACTTGGTCATTTTATTCGATCCTGAATATTTTTCTTGTGTCAATCACTGAAGAACGTGTTGGTCACAGGTGATATTAGGAACACATGGCTCTACTCTAAGGGGGTCATCATTATGTGTGACTAGCCAGTCAAAACAACCCTTTTAAAAATTATTTCTAACTTATTTTTATCCCAACTTCTTATTGCTAAATCCAATTTCTAATTTAGAAGTCTAAAAAATGGAAACACAGTCACAGAGTCTCTCTGGCACCAACTAGAATCTTGATATATTTGTCACTAGTTTTTCACAAAGCAATGTCACATATAGGATAATGGAACTCTTTAAAGAGTCCAAAACAGTAATGATAATCACTTTGTTATAGGAGTGGGAGAGTTATTTCACTCAACAGTCAGGTCCCCTGGGCACCGTTTTGGACTCTTTAAAGATGGAGACAGACCATTATCTCTCTGAAGGTCTACTCTGGGGACTACTGAACTCTAGTCAGATTTGCCCCAGAAGATAGAAGTTACCAGAATGTAGAAAGCTTTATAAAAGCTATCAAACTTCCTGTGGGAGTAGTTTGCTCCAAAGAGCTTTTCAGTTACACTTAGAGGTGAGAAGGGTGGGTTAAGGTGTTAAAGATAAGCCAGCCTTTAGGGTTCTGAATGTAAGTAGGACATAGCATGTGAACATCACTGCAAAGATTGATATTTGATGGGCCAAAGAGATGGCTTGAGGGTAAGCGAACCTGTTGCTTATGCAGAGGATACAGGTTCCCTTTCCTGTGGTCACATCGCTATTTTAACGTGTTTCAAGTCCAATTCCAGAGAGTGTCATGCTCTCTGCTAGCCTCTGTGAGCACAGCATTCATAAGCATATGTAGGCAAAAGCACCCATAAATGAGAAATAAATCCTAAACCATAAGCGTTAGATGCCTACTCTTTTACTTGTCAAATCTTTGTGTGTGTGTCTTACAGACCTGGCAACTGAGTCGATATGACTATTTTAGTCTTCACTGCTAAATATAATAATAGCAGTGGGAACTCACCATTTTTTAGGGACATGGGACTTGTAGTTATTTGTTCTGTGAGTTCTACAATCATAATTTTATTTAAGTCACTCTGGAATACAACATAGAAAGAAGCAGGCAACTTTGGTCAGAATGACGCTTGCAGGAAGGTTGTGATGTTCACACGTACAAGAGTGTTTCAAATAGTTTGTGTCGGTGAAGGGCACGCTCTTCCAAAATGGATGACATTCGGCCTCTTTATGAGCTGCATGTTATTTGGCCCATGTGGGTGTTCTCCATAGCAGGCAAGAGGATGTTCTCATTCTTGACTCACCTGGTGGGGAGGAACCCCTTCAAAGGCCCACACCTGCAGGTGGTACATAATGGGATCTTGGGTCTCTGGGCCTCCCCTGACGTTCCCTGCACCTGGCAGCCTCTGACTTGAAAGGGTACTGCTGTGAATTTGGCTCTGTGGCGTATTTTGTGCTGTGTGGTTTTGGTGGGGTCTTAAACTGCAGGCTGATGTACTCTGCTATTGTTCCCTTGGATTTCATAAAATGCCTCATGCAGGGGGACTCTCAAAAGCGGAGGGGCATATTTTATGAATTCTGTTACACCAAAAGAAGACAGTGTTCATGGTTTGGCTAAAGGACCAGTGTTGGGGATTGGTTCTAATGCTTTGAATGAATCCTGCCTCCCAAATTGGGAATCTGAGTGTCCAAATGCTGAAGGTCCTTGTCCCCAATTGGTTTTTGGTTGATCAGTAAACAGCCAATGGTCAATGACTAGGCAGTTAGACTGAGGTGAGACCTTTGGATTTGTGTGAGCTAGGAACTGAAAGGGAGGAGAGGTGGAGTATCATGATTTGGAGGGAGATGGATCAGATTTAGATCTGCAGAAGGAAAATCATCCAAAATGGAGGTGAGAAGGAATGCAGCCCCCAAGGACTACTCAGAAGTGTCTTTGGCAGCAAAGACTAGGGAGCCACCCAGAAGGAGCCAGGGCAACAAAGATAAAATATAGAATTAGAGGGCATTAGGTCAGGATTACAGTAGGGAAATGTGTGCTAGTTGTGGGGAGGAGGAGGATTAGAACTGCCCAGCTTTTGAGATAGATAAGGCATTTAAAATTAACTGGTGTGTGTGTGTGTGTGTGTGTGTGTGTGTGTGTGTGTGTGTGTGTTTCATTTGTGAATCCAGAGGTCTCTGGGGGGTGGCTGGGAGTGCAATCTGCTGGAGCACAAAGGAGTATAGCTAACTCACCAATACAGACCAGCCAACTTTGATTGGCTATTCCATGCAAGGGCTCTGCAAGTTCAACTTCTATGACATCTTCAAAGCCATATATACCAACATACTTGGTGAGGAAAACAACTATTTATGGCACACGACAATATATCTAGCTGATTCTGACAGTGCTGATTTTTGTGCCAACACTGCCCTGGATCCTATGGAAGCTGCTAAAATTTGGATTGAAACCCAGTCTTGTCTATGCTAACACATTGAGGAAAGCCATTTCCTAAATTTAGAGAGAACAAGGCTTAAATGCATTCTACAAGGGTATTGCTCTTCTGTGGATGAGACATATCCCACACACCATGATGAAGTTGCGTGGTCCATGTATGACTCTCTGAAGAAGCACTTGGGTTAACTGAGTAGACACATGAAAGTCACATGGACTGAATCTGCTTGTTGATTGGTATTGAAGAAAGAGCAAAGGAACTTTCATAGATATGATGTGCAGAAAATCATCTGTTCCTGATATAATTACTGTACTATCTTCAGACCTCAAGGCAATGAGATGGGAATCATAGAGTAAGATTCCAGTTCTTCTCTGGCCTTTGCATGTGACTCTGTGTGTGCACCCACATGGTTACATGCATGGATGACACAACCCAACACACACTCACACACACACATACACACACACACACAAACACTTTGATGTTGGAAATTATATGTACATTTAAACATATATCTTATATAATTATTAATGCTATTTAATTTGCATTGAAGCCACATAAGCAAATTAGTGTACTGATTAGTTTCTTGTTTTCAAAGTAATTAAATCATTTATCTGTTGATTTGGTTCTATTTAATACTGAATATGAACAAATAGTTGTGCCTACTATAGTGCTGGAAAATTTCTGTTTTCTTCATCATCATCAACATCATCATCATCATCATCATCATCATCATTGGAGTGTGTGTGTGTGTGTGTGTGTGTGTGTGTGTGTGTGTGTGTATACAGTATGCGTGAGTATGGGCAAGCACATGCCAGGGTACTTGCGTTGGGGTTTGAGTGTAGCATTTTGGAGTTGATTCTGTCTTTCCACTGAGGGATCCAGGGATGAAACTCAGATTGTCAGGTTGGCAAAGCAAGGACTTACTGGTTTTGAGATCTCAAAGTTCTCAGAACTGTTCACAGATGTTAGTGGAGAACCTCAAATTCCATAGTCTGCAGGCAGAGAGGGGAACTTACAGGATAATAATGACCCCAAGGCACACAGGATAATAATAATCACCAAGGCACACAACTGTGCTGTCCTTGATGGCATTTGGACTCCAATTCAATGCTGTTGTCAAACCTCTGCACTTCTAAACGAAGAGGGATCTTGGAAATGGAGGAATATTGTGTAGTCTTAATAAAATAACTCACCTAAAAATAATGTCTGCTTCCCTTTGGGCAAGTTACATAAGGCACTAGAGGAAAGAACTTGTTCCAAACTGGAACTAGCAATCTATTTGTTGTGGAAACAGCTATCCTAATGTTTTAATACTGTCTATGTACTGACTGGCAGTAGACTAAAACACACCAGAAATAACTCCCTTTTAAAAACTTGAACATGCACGTTTACCAGGAGAAAAGCACTTGACAAATTTATGTACATAGTAGCTGTGTGGTAGAGTCACATAGATGTCAGTGGAGGACCTCAGCTTCCACAGGCTGCAGGTACAGAAGGTAAAACTTACAGGATAATGACTCCAAGGTACAGAACTATGCTGCCCCTGTGGGCATTCGAACTCTAATCCAAAGCTGTTGTCTGCACTTCTAAAGAGGGCGGAATGTTGGAAATGGAAGAATCGCCATGCATTTTTGTACGTCATGATGTAGTGATACTCTGGATATAAGGATGTTAAATGAAAGACTCATGGCATGGCTCCTCTGAACAAAACAGAAGAATTAGATGGGCATCCTGATAATGTGAGTTGTCTACCAGGGGTGAACCTGAGAGCTGGTGTGTTAGAGGGACTTCCAGTGTGCACTCTGGAGCTGGACTCCGGATTGACTCTAAAATCAATGATCTAACTTCTGACCAGAGGAAGGTTTACAAGAAAATATTTTCCCATCTTTATTAAATTGAGTATTTCTTATTTACATTTCGATTGTTATTCCCCTTCCTGGTTTCCAGACCAACATCCCACTAACCCCTCCCCCTCCAAATCTGTATGGGTGTTCCCCTCCCAATCCTCCCCCCATTACCAGCCTCACCCCCAACAATCACATTCACTGGGGTTCAGTCATGGCAGGACCAATGGCTTCCCCTTCCACTGGTGCTCTTACTAGGCTATTCATTGCCTTCTATGACGCTGGACCCCAGGGTCAGTCTATGTATGTTCTTTGGATAGTGGCTTAGTCTTGGAAGCTCTGGTTGGTTGGCATTGTTGTTCATATGGGGTCTCAAGCCCCTTCAAGCTCTTTCAGTCCTTTCTAAGATTCCTTCAAAGGGGGTCCCGTTCTCAGTTCAGTGGTTTGCTGCTGGCATTTGCCTATGTATTTGCTGTATTCTGGCTGTGTCTTTCAGGAGAGATCTACATCAGGTTCCTGTCGGCCTGCAATTCTTTGCTTCATCCATCTTATCTAATTGGGTGGTTGTATATGTATGGACCACATGTGGGGCAGGCTCTGAATGGGTGTTTCTTCTGCCTCTGTTCTAAATTTTGCCTCCCTATTCCCTCCCAAGGGTATTCTTGTTCCCCTTTTAAAGAAGGAGTGAAGCATTCGCATTTTGGTCATCCTTCTTGAGTTTCATATGTTCTGTGCATCAAGGGTAATTCAAGCATTTGTGCTAATATCCACTTATCAATGAGTGCATACCATGTGTGTTTTTCTGTGATTAGGTTACCTCACTCAGGATGATATTTTCCAGTTCCATCCATTTGCCTATGAATTTCATAAAGTCATTTTTTTTGATAGCTGAGTAATATTCTATTGTGTAGATGTACTACATTTTCTGTATCTATTCCTCTGTTGAAGGGCATCCGGGTTCTTTCCAGCTTCTGGCTATTATAAATAAGACTGCTATGAAAATAGTGGAGCACGTGTCTTTGTTATATGTTGGGGCATCTTTTGGGTATATGCCCAAGAGAAGTATAGCTGGGTCCTCAGGTAGTTCAATGTCCAATTTTCTGAGGAAACTCCAGACTGATTTCCAGAATGGTTGTACCAGTCTGCAATCCCACCAACAATGGAGAAGTGTTCCTCTTTCTCCACATCCTCGCCAGCATTTGCTGTCACCTGAGTTTTTGATCTTAGCCATTCTCACTGTTATGAGGTGAAATCTCAGGGTTGTTTTGATTTACACTTCCCTTATGATTAAAGATGTTGAATATTTCTTTAGGTGTTTCTCAGCCATTCAGCATTCCTCAGGTGTGAATTCTTTGTTTAGCTCTGAACACCATCTTTTAATAGGGTTATTTTTCTCCCCGCAGTCTAACTTCTTGAGTTCTTTGTATATTTTGGATATACAAATCCTATCAGTTGTAGGATTGGTAAAGATCTTTTCCCAATCTGTTGGTTGCAATTTTGTCCTAACAACAGGGTCCTTTGCCTTACAGAAGCTTTGAAGTTTTATGAGGTCCCATTTGTCGA
This sequence comes from Rattus rattus, assembly GCF_011064425.1. Lineage (NCBI taxonomy): Eukaryota > Metazoa > Chordata > Mammalia > Rodentia > Muridae > Rattus > Rattus rattus. The sequence goes on along the minus strand of NC_046165.1, from coordinate 56,358,984 downwards.
TTCTTGATCTTAGAGCATAAGCCATTGGTGTTTTGTTCAGGAAATTTCTCCACTGCCCATGTGTTCAAGATTCTTCCTCCATTTTTTCTTCTATTAGTTCAGTGTATGTGGTTTGATGTGGGAGGTCCTTGATCCACTTGGACTTAAGCTTTGTACAGGGTGATAAGCATGGATCGATCTGCATTCTTCTACATGCTGACCTCCAGTTGAACCAGCACCATTTGCTGAAAATGCTATCTTTTTCCATTGGATGGTTTTGGCCCTTTGTCAAAAAAAATCGTGACCATAGGTGTGGGGGTTCAATTCTGGGTCTTCAATTCTATTCCACTGGTCTGTCTGTCTGTGTACCAATACCATGCAGTTTTTATCACTATTGCTCTGTAATACTGCTTGAGTTCAGGGATAGTGATCCCCCCAGAAGTCCTTTTATTGTTGAGGATAGTTTTAGCTATCCTGGGTTTTTTGTTATTCCAGATGAATTTGCAAATTGTTCAGTCTAACTTTCTGAAGTACTGGATTGGTATTTTGATGGGGATTGCGTTGACTCTGTAGATCGCTTTTGGTAAAATGGCCATTTTTACTATATTAATCCTGCCAATCCATGAGCTTGGGAGATCTTTCCATCTTCTGAGGTCTTCTTCAAATTCTTTCTTTAGAGGCTTGAAGTTCTTATCATACAGATCTTTCACTTGCTTGGTTAAAGTCACACCAAGGTATTTTATATTATTTGGGACTATTATGAAGGGTGTCCTTTCCCTAATTTCTTTCTCGGCTTGATTCTCTTTTGTGTAGAGGAAGGCTACTGATTTATTTGAGTTAATTTTATACCCAGCCACTTTGCTGAAGTTGTTTATCAGGTTTAGTAGTTCTCTGGTGGACCTTTTGGGATCACTTAAATATACTATCATATCACCTGCAAATAGTGATATTTTGACTTATTCTTTACCAATCTGTATCTCTTTGATCTCCTTTTGTTGTCTGATTGCTCTGGCTAGAATTTCAAGAACTATATTGAATAAGTAGGGAGAGAGTGGGCAGCTTTGACTAGTCCCTGATTTTAGTGGGATTGCTTCAAGTTTCTCTCCATTTAGTTTAATGTTAGCTACTGGTTTGCTGTATATGGCTTTAACTATCTTTAGGTATGGGCCTTGAATTCCTATTCTTTCCAGGACTTTTAAATTTTAAATTTTGTCAAATGCTTTCTCAGCATCTAATGAGATGATCATGTGGTTTTGTTCCTTCAGTTTTTTATAGAATGGATTATGTTGATGGCTTTCAGTATATCAAACCATCCCTGCATGCCTGGGATGAAGCCTACTTGATTATGGTAGATGACTGTTTTGATGTGCTCTTGGATTCGGTTTGCCAGACTTTTATTGAGTATTTTTGTGTTGATATTCATAAGGGAAATTGGTCTGAAGTTCTCTTTCTTTGTTGGGTCTTTGTATGGTTTAGGTATAAGAGTGATTATGGCTTCATAGAAGGAATTCGGTAGGCTGCATGAATCTTCCTGGTCG